>NC_065446.1:101764701-102066420 GCF_917563875.1 Diabrotica virgifera virgifera
TTCTCCAGCTCTTCTCTGACTGCATCTTTCCATCTTTGTCTAGGCCGTCCTACAGACCTTCTCCCATCTGGTCTTTCCAAGAATACATTGTTTATAAGGCGATTGTCATTACTGAGTATCACATGCCCTGCCCATCATAGTGTATTGACCTTTAACTAACAGCTCTAACCCGTTATTGTATGTGCGTCTCCGTTCGTTTGTCACGCTGTCTCTGCAGCAATTTATTTACTTCTCTTTTTGTTAGCTTCCATTTTTCGCTTCTATGCGCAACTGCTGGTCGTATTATAGTCGTAATATCTGGATTTTTGCACCTCGTGAGAGAAGTTTTGACTTCATTAGATGTTGCGTTGCAAAAAATGTCTGTTCCCTGTCATTATTCGCGTTGCAACTTCTCGATCTATTTTGTTGTCATTGATGGTGATTGTTGCTCCTAAATATTTAAATTATTTAACCACTTCGAAGTTATGATCATGTATAGTAGTATTTTGCCTTATTCGCCTCGTTGTTGTTTTGAGACGACTAGTCAGTTTTAATATTTACTACCTCATCTCAATGCTTAAAGTCTTCATCTTCAGGAGCAACCAAACAATAATCTTTAGTTACTTTGTACTGGTAAATCCATCGTACCTGACCAGCTTGTATATCCATATGTTAATGGTATGAAACAATAACATAAACAAACATGGTAGTGGAACTACGTGTATAGGCGATACTGTTTGGCCAGCAATACCTAGTGGATGCTGAATACAAAGTAGAATTTTAGTAATAACACCATACCATTACTACGCAGTTGGGTATTTCTTCTGTCCCATTCTTCCTTCTTTAGGTGGTGGTTACTCAGTAGATATTGGCGAAGTCCAATATTAATACCTAGCGAGATGACTAGAAATACCAAGTCGATCTATTTGACTGTTTTGTAAGGGACAAAAGACTTCAATCTTCTATAGTCTCCTTTAGATGCCATTTCTAATGGTGGTTGGCGATGACTTCTGCAAATTCATTTCTATACTGTGCTTTTCCTGTTAAGGTTTGGAGATCTAGAAGGTACTGTCCAATTCTTAGTGGTATGCAGCTAAGTTATTTGTCATCGGCTAGGATCACACTTTTCTTCTGTATTTCCTTTGAGTCCGAATATATGTGCAAGATAAGATATTTTTCGTTTTTTAATAATCTCTTGAATAATACACAATAGAGTATACAATAAATTAGTCGAACACACTGGTCAAACTCAATTTGGTTTTAAAAAAGGCACTTTTTTCAATACGTGTGCTAGTTGTAAGATGTAGAGATGTAATTTCTGATGTATACTTGTGTTTTATACACTTTCAAAAGGCTTTTGACCCTGTGAAATATGATAAACTAATGGATATTTTAAGGCCATGTAATATCGACCATAAAAACTTAAGGATCATCTCAAACCTCTACCAAGAACAAAAGGCTAAAATCAGAATAAAAAGCGAAACATCTGGAACAATCAATATCGAGAAGAGAGTAAGACAATGATGTGTTCTGTCACCTTTGTTGTTCAACCTTTACTCTAAGAAGATAGTTAAGTGCTATATTTTCTCCACTTTCCTCTATGGTGTTGAAGCCTGGACAATGACAGAAGCAACATAAAAAAGAATCCAAGCATTCGAACTCTGGTGTTACCGTAAAATGCTCAGAATATCCTACATGAGGCATACAACAAATGCGGAAGTCTTCCGGAGGATGAACAAGGAAAGAGAACTTGTGCTTATAATAATAGAGCAGAAAACATAATAGTTTGTTCACATCGTAAGAAATCAAAAGTATGAACTGCTACAACTTATAATCGAAGCCAAAATCAATAGCAAAATGGGACCAGAAAGAAGACGCAACTCTTGGCTTAAAAACCTACGACAATATGACCTCCATATAACTATTCAGGGCGGCTTCATAGGGTCGCTATGGATTAAATGGGCAAATGTAATGGCCAAGGTCCTTAAGGATAAGGTGCCGTAAGAAGAAGAATAATCTCTACACCTTTACGATGTATACTCATGAGTCTAAGGTCTCATGTATCCAGTATCCTTGATAATTAAACTTTTTAACGTGTTCAATTAGTTTGTTTTGTACTATAGTAATATGTCTATAAATGTATGTTTGGAGGTAGGTAGTGGTTCTTCAGTTGTGTAGGTACTCTTGTGTGTGTTTTCGATTAGTAGATATTGATTTTTTTTAATCATGGTCAAGAAATAAATCAGTGATTGCTTTAATTGTGTGATTCTTTTTCATACTTATCACTATTTTCTATGAATCTATTGACTAATAATTAACCTGTTCCTAGCTCGCCGTTTAAATTGAATTTTAATGTTTAAAATTCTGTCATTAGTATATACTATTAATTTTCCATTAATAACATGAATGTGTGAATAAATTTGTGAAATTATTGTTGCAAACGCCTCACAAGTATTTTTAACCAACTGATCCCAAACTTTTCTTAGAGAATATCCTTCATTAATAATATGTATTTCACCCAGATAAAAATATTGGTGCCTTCTCTTCACAGTTGGTCTTGAAATTTTTTTTACATATCGACGCCTTCTTTAATTTCTTCTTTATTTGACATATCTGCACCGGACGTTAGCAACCATCATAGCTATTCTGATCTTAGATGAGGCTGCCCTGAAAAGTTTGATAGATCAGCATTTATACGATTAGCCATGTCGCTTCAGTGTACAGTTACTTTATAATAGAAGTTATCTTTCGTAATAATCCGTTGGAACTTTACCAAGCTGTAGACAGGGTTGTGAATTGCAACTTTTTAGAATTCCCTCTTTTCTTCACTGCAGCATCCATCTAGCTTGCAATTTTTAGAAGCCATGGAGATTGCCACCAGGAAAATGATCCAATAAGTTTTTCAATTAAAAATATTTTAAAAGTATTTTATTTTACAAATATTTTTATTAGGTTGAAAAACTCAGGGCCGGTTGTTCGAACGCTAATCAAAAATGATCATTATCAAATATTTAATTACTGTCACAACTGTCAATGTCAACTTTGATTGGGTTGCTGAAAACATAATTATTGATTACAATTATGAAATTAGTTAATCAATTATGTTAATAATTGTTATGTTAATTGATTAACTAATCTCATAATTATAATCAATTATGTTTTCAGCAACCCAACCAAAGTTGACATTGACAGTTGGTGACAGTAATTAAATATTTGATAGTGATCATTGTTGATTAGCGTTCGAACAACCGGCCCTTAGAATATCAAAAATTATTTTATGCGGGATGTTCCTTAGCTCTAAAACTTGCCATAGAGCAGCGTGAGTAAGCTGTCAAAGGCACGTTCGAAATCAACAAAACCATGTTTCGGGTGTGTTCCATTTAACCGATTGTTCCAATATTACCCTCACAGTATTAATGTGGTCTATGCAGGAGGATTCTGGTCTAAAGTCTTCTTGATTTGCTCGAAATTCATCTTTGTTAATCTTTTCAGTATGGTGGTCGTGAAAATTTCATTTATGGCGGTAAGCAAGATTATTCCTCTCCAATGTCTCCACAGTGCCAGATTGTCCTTTTTTGGAAGCTTAATAATGTTACCTTTTTTCCAGCCCGCTGGAATACGGTTTGTTTTACACGCCTCTCGGATTATGGGGAGAAAAAGTTCAGATTAGATGCGGATCAGTTTTAAGTATTTTGGCAGCCATGTTATCAATTCCCGGGGTCTTGTTGTTTCTCAGAGCTTTGGTAGCGGGCATGAACTAGTTCGCTCCGGCGCGGCGGCCAGATTTTAATACCTTACTACATAAAAGGGGCATAGGTAAATTCGCTCCGGCTATATATTTCTTACAAAAGATAGTTGAAAAATGCTTTTACTGGATACACAACGAATAATAATGAATAGCCAGGGTCAGCGTAAATAGATAATGTTGCCTTCACACAGCAGGTACAAAAAAAGTACTTTAATAGATTTTATTAATAAAATTGTTATCAGACTTTGTATTTACCTGAATATAAGACTATTTCTTGCTTAAAATTATATTAAAATTGAAACGATATTATCAATAAAGTATTATAATGTTAGAGCTCATATGCTATTAATAATATTAACATATATTATTCTAAAAAAAGTTATGAATTTTTTAAAGTAAACGGTGAAGATTCTTGAATTGCAAAGGTTATTCGCAAAAGTTGAACGACGAACTTTGAAATTTAGCTTTTTAATCACCTTTATGTAAAAATATATAAAATATAGAGTACAAAGAAGTTTTCTGCAAAATTTTAGATAAAAATGTTTTATAGAAAAAAAATGGTGCAACTTTTAATATCGACGTTATAAATTACCAAAATAACGCTTATTTTTCGAGATACTAACCATGGGTGATGAATGGCTAATTAGTCAATTTATCCATTTCTTATTTTAAACATATGTTTTTTCACCCTCGAGAAAGGGTGTCTTTCACCCTCAAGTAAAACAACCAACGGCACAAGTCCAACTTTGAATTGGAGGGTAAGTAGAACCGAAAACCAAATTTTCTAGCAAATCCGTGGTAACGCGGAAAATTACATTTAGTCTGGGCAGGTTATCGGAGAATAGGCCGTTTTTGGGAAAAGTTATTTACCAGCAATTTTATTGCTGGAATCGAATCTTATGACTGTACATATTAATAATATCAGTATGCAAAGTCCGCAGATAGAGTGCTACTTTTTTTATAAACAAAATGGCGCCCGAAAATCATGTTTTTTTTTCAATTTTTGCTCTATAACGTTAAAGATTTTAACTTTATACCAAAAAGACTCAAATAAAAATTCACCGTAATTAAATTCTATATAGAGATGTGTTTTTCCCGATTTACCTCGACGATAATTTTCCCCGGAAAATGCGGGTTTTTCCAACAAAATTTCTATTTTTCTACTAAAATTTTAGATAAGTAATTATTCATCAATAATTAAATAACTTAGTAATATAAAAGATCCTTTCGTATAGATTATAATTCCAGAAGCCGATCGAAATTGAATGAACAGTTTAGCAACGATTGAATTGTTAATTAAAAATTTACGGTCGCTATAATAACCACAATAATTATGATACATAAGAATAACTTTGATTTTTGTATAAAAAGACACTGTACCTATCTAATATACAGTGCCGGCAAAAAAAATCTTTACATTGCCAAATAAATCACCAAATTTGAAGACAATTTGCATGCGTTCTGTCTGCGCTTGGAGGGGAAGGGAGGGGGATAGCGTACTTGCGACGGAAATTATCTGTAGTTTACGGACCGCTTGGCTTATTTAGGGTTTTCTGCGCGTTTGCACTGTAAACAGTTGGCTTTGTGCGGGTAGTCAGTGTTAAACTTCTTCTCATTTACCCCGTAAAGTTTGAGATCGTCAAATTCTAAATTGAACTGACAAATATGGATCGAAAGAAACTCACAAAAGACGAGAAGGTTTGTGCTTTAACATTACTGGAGAAAGGAGACTGTAATTACTGTAGCACCTGATATTGGTGCTTCAAGAGGGGCTATTTATCAACTGAAACGTTCGGCTGCAAGGTTTCAGTTGATAAATAGCTTCTGTTGAAGCACCAATATCACGTGCTACGGTAATTACAGAGTCTCCTTTCTCCAGTAATGTTAAAGCACGAACATTCTCATCTTTTGCGAGTTTCTTTCGACCCATATTTGTCAGTTCAATTTAGAATTTGACGATCTCAAACTTTACACAATAAATGAGAAGAAGTTTACCACTGACTACCCGCACAAACCAACTGTTTACAGTGCAAACGCGCAGAATACCCCAAATTAGCCAAGGGGTCCGTAAACTACAGATAATTGTCGTCGCAAATACGCTATCCCCCTCCCCTACCCTACCCTCCAAGCGCAGACAGAACGCATGCAAATTGTCTTCAAATTTGGTGATTTATTTGGCAATGTAAAGATATTTTTTGTCGGCACTATACTTTACGGAATTAAAATTGGACTATTTAAGCGGCCTCAGGAATATTTTAAAATTATAAACAATTTTTTTGCTTATAAACAAATAGAATATCTCGGGAAATAATAAATTAAATTAAATCATGAAAACGGTATTGGAAAAAAAGCTGCAGGACGCTTCTTTTAAAAGAAAAAACGTTTAATTGGGATAAGTGGTTCCTTCCTGAGATACAACCGGTCAAAGTTGACTGGAATTTATGGCAAAGATATAAACAATAAGATCATAATTTTCGAACCATCACCTTTTTATTTTTGCCCTCTTTCTCTACACCAATTTTCATATCTTTTAAATACTCATAACATATATTATTATAATAAAATCTGTCGATATTACGAGTGAAAATTGCCAAAAATAGCAAAATTCCAATCAAAAATTAGGTTGGAGAGAATGTAATCTCAAAGTTCAAAATCGGTATACGTTAAAAAAATTCATTTTCTAGGCTTCCCATGAAGCAATTTTCTTCATTCTTTTTTGTTCCCAAGTAACTCGAGTAGAGCCATCCAACTAACGCATTATTATATGAAAGTTGCTTTTGTTAATAAATTTATTTATTTATTATAACAAAATTTTTTAATCTGTTTAAATAAAGATTGTTTAAATAACTGTACAGCTTTCAAATGAGAATATTTGTGTTTCTAACGTTAAAAGGTATACTTGTAGTAAGTTTATCTAAAAAAAGTCTACAACTGGAAAAAAGTTTGTGGTTTTCTTTTCTTATAAATAAATTAATTTATTATAATAAAACAAAGCAAGATTGACATTTAATAATGCGTTAGTTAGATGGCTCTACTCGAGTTACTTAGGAATAAAAAAAGAATGAAGAAAATTGCTCCATGGGAAGACGAGAAAATGCATTTTTTTAACGTATATCGATTTTGAACTTTGAGATTACATTTTCTCCAACCTAATTTTTGATTGGAATTTTGCTATTTTTGGCAATTTTCACTCGTAATATCGATAGTTTTTATTATAATAATATATGTTATGAGTATTTTAAAGCTATGAAAATTTGTGCAGAGAAAGAGGACAAAAACAAAAAGGTGGTGGTTCAAAAAGTATGATCCTATTGTTTATATCTTTGCCGTAACTGCCTGTCAAATTTGACCGGTTATATATCAGGAACCACTCATCACAATTAAACTTTTTTTCTTTTAAAAGAAGCCTCCTGCCTCTTTTTTTCCAATACCGTTTTCATGATTTAATTTAATTTAATATTTCCCGAGATATTATATTTGTTTATAAGCCAAAACATTGTTTATAATTTTAAAATATTCCTGAGGCCGCTTAAATAGTGCAATTTCAATTTCGTAATGTGCATTAGAATCGTCTTTTTATACAAAAATCATAGTTATTCTTATGTATCATTATTATTGTGGTTATTATAGTGACCGTAAATTTTCAATTAACAATTCAATTGTTGCTAAACTGTTCATTCAATTTCAATCGGCTTCTGGAATTATAATCTATACGAAAGGATCTTTTACATTACCAAGTTATTTAATTATTGATGAACAATTATTTATCTAAAATTTTAGTTGAAAATTAAAAATTTTGTTGAAAAAACCTAAATTTTCCGGGGACAATTTTTGTCGAAGTAAATCAGGAAAAACAGTTCTCTATGCAGAATTTAATTACGGTGAATTTTTATTTGGACGTTTTTGGTGTAAAGTTAAAATCTTTGGAGATATAGTGCAAAAATTGAAAAAACACGATTTTCGGGCGCCATTTTGTTTATAAAAAAAGTAGCACACTATCTGCGGACTTTGCATACCTATATTATTAATATTAGGTCTGGATCCCGCGTATGTAAAAAAAGTTGATTAATAGCAAGCTGAAAATTTGTTAATAGCTTAAGGGTGTCTACTCGGTAAACTTTGATATATGGGAACACTGGAACAGGGGCAGTTTTAATTGTGGAACAGGTTAAAAATTTGGAACGGTCAGACCACGAAAACGGCACATTTATTTTGTCCGACAGAATAGACTTAAACTCTCCTAACAGATATTAAACTCTCATGCAAAAATCAGACTGCTATTTATCACCTGTCATAATTCCTGTCATTTAACATATTCTACATGTTCCACTCATTAAAACGCCCATTTGGTGATAAATAGCAGTCTGATTTTTGCATGAGAGTTGAATCTCTGTTCGGAGAGTTTAAGTCTGTTCTGTCGGACAAAATACATGTGCCGTTTTCGTGGTCTGACCGTTCCAAATTTTTAACCTGTTCCACAATTAAAACTTCCCCTGTTCCAGTGTTCCCATATATCAAAGTTTGTCCGACTAGACACCCTTAAGCTATTTACAAATTTTCAGCTTGCTATTAATCAACTTTTTTTTCATACGCGGGATCCAGACCTATATATTACAATCATAAGATTCGATTCCAGCAATAAAATTGCTGGTAAATAACTTTTTCCACCTACCTCTACCGAAAGTATACTTTTCCGGACCTGATTGTAGGGAGCAAAGTTGTACTTTTCCTCCCTAGGGAGGAAAATATTTTTCCTCCCTAGGGAGGAAAAGTAAAAGTGACGTCATTCATGAAATATAACTTATTGACGCCCTGTACAATATCTATTTTCTATTACGTAAGTATCTATACATTTAACGTTTATTTATAAAACAGAATTATTTTGCAGAATGGTAAAAAACAGTAAATTGTTATTTTGATTTAACAATGTTTACATTAATAATTTGACTTATATTTGACAGTTGACAGTTATATTGTACCTACTTGCTAGTTTTAGTTCTAATAAATTTTGTTGGTTAGTTACATAAATAAATTAAGTAAAAATAAAAAAATGACTTGTTATTTGAGGAAGGTGGAAAAACCATATGTATAACATGGGAGTAAAGTGCCTTTTCCTCCCTTGAATGATTACTGCCCTCCGCTACGCGTCGGGCAGTAAACTTCATTCTCGGGAGGAAAAGTAGCACTTTCCTCCCTTGTTATACAAATAGCTATTCCTCGTATTTTGCTAATTAGCCCAGAGTAATTAGTAAATGGTCATTTTTATTATAAATAATCTTATTCCAGTGTCTCATAATATTTATATAAATATGTCACAACCAATATTTTATATAATTTATATATAAAAGACAAAATCACAGTACCAATAATTTTGCTGATATTAATTTTCCTAGAACTTAATAAATAAATACTTAATCCGCTTAACCACGGGAGCGAACTAGGTTATGGTTTTCAGAGCGAACTAGTATGTAATTAAGAGGGTTTTTTGACCTTGTGAGCGAACTAGTGTGCGAACTAGTGTGCTCCGTTGGTAGCTGTTGTTATTTCCGTTTTGAAAGGCACCTCGCAAGATATATGCAAATCTATATTCTACAGGGTTTTCGGTAATTTCATCTGCGTTATCCCTGTGTGTACCTAGTATCTCCTGAAAATGCTCTTTCCATCTCTTTACGTGGCCATCTGGTGTAGTAAGAAATTCACCTATCTTGGATATTACAATGTTCGAAAAGTTGGGCCCATTTTTTATTAGTAGTCTAGTAATTTGATATAGCTCTCTAGTTTTCTTGTGTTGTGCAGCTCTTTCTACTTGTTTTGCCAAATCTTCAGCCTACCTTCTTTTGTCTCCTCTTGCATTCATTTCAACTGCTGTATTTACTGATTGCTTGCAAAGATATCTTTTTTAACAGTTTTCTTTTTCCGACAAGATTTCAAGTTTCATCTACATTCCATTCTTTTCTATCTTCTTCTTTTCTACCCAGTTTTTCTTAGTTATTTCTGTCAAAACATCTCCCAAAACTTCCCTACTTGACATAAGTAAACCTTTTTTGAAATCTTCTCTTAATTGTCTTCTTGCTTAAGTTTGATCGTAGAGGTATGAAGTGGGTCAAGTCCAAGAATATTTTTTTTCTGATTTGTGATACATACATTTGCTACATGAGACAGTATGGTAGCTTTGATGGTAAACGGGAAGGAAAATCAACGAGCCATATCAAGACTATAATATAAACATCTTTGTACTACATAAAAAAATAAATATTCCTCTCATCAATATATTTTTAGGATTAGTCTCCGCAACATTAGAAATTAATAGTATCGATACAAATTCCATTATCAGAAAAACACGGCAAAGCAGGTAAGAGATATTTTTTTATTCGATAATATTATGCTGATTTCTTAATACGAATAGCTGTACAAATTTTTATTAAAAGTCAAGGACATTTAGATGATACAGCTCCAATGTAGATAAAATATTCACTTTAAGACCAATTCCAGAAAACAACGTGGTGGTAGATTTTGTTTATTTTTATTAAGCAAATTATCAAAGCGTATTTAAGAACTTAGGCGCAAATATTTTACGGCTATTTCTACTTTTTCTTTCTTTACACGGCAAATTACGTGTAGTTAAATTCTACTGGTATGGATATGTAAATATTAGTTGACAATAACATTGTCATCATTAGACTTAGGCAAATATGCAAATTGCATATTTTGAATATACAGTATTGCCCAAAATAAACAGTACTGAAACTGAAACACAGATATCTCTTTGTGCGTGGTGTCATATTCAAATTAACTAGTATAGACCTGTCGAGTAATCTTTAAATAATTACTTATTAAGGCCTAATTGTTAAAAATGGTGTTAAATACAGAGGAGAAAGTGTTTCTTGTGGAGCAATGTTTTCGCTCACTTAATAGTGCAAGTCTGCGATACGTGTGTGATCAATTCACACAACAGTTTAATAAACGTTCTCCAAGTAATGCTGTAATTTTGAATGTTGTTGAAAATTACAGCATTACTTGGAGAACGTTTATTAAACCGTTGTGTGAATTGATCACATACGTATTGCAGACTTACACTATTACGTCGGCTGATTCCGTATCAGCGAAAATAATGCTCCACAAGAAACACTTTCTCCTCTGTAATTAACACCATTGTTAACAATTAGGCCTTAATAATTAATTGTTTAAGGATTACTTGACAGGTCTATACTAGTTAATTTGAATATGACAGCGCGCACAAAGAGACATATTATGTGTTTCAGTTTCAGTACTGTTTATTTTGGGCAATACTGTATTATGCATAAAAAATGCAAAAGTGGCCAATTTTGCATATTTTTATATGATTGTGCATAAAGTGCATATAGTTGTAAATTTTGATTGTAACTGTACATATCTTTTTATAATCATGTAACAAATAGCTTGGAAATCTCAATATTTCACTTTGTTTTATGTTTTATAATGTATTGATATTCAAATTTTTGGTATCGGAATGTAGTAACTCATAAAAGATTTATGGGCTTATACATAATTTTGTCACTTTTTGTCCTTGACACAAGGGTTCCAAAATCTGCCAGTTTATATCTCTAGGTAAAAAATTTTTATTTTGACGGTACATTTCACTTTTGTTGTAAAATAAGCCGTGAACCTGTGTCTTTATAATAATTGTGAATGATTATTGTGCTTTGAAAATGTCGAAAACAAACAATTCAGTGTCATTCATAAAATCAAACTACACTGTGCGTCAAAAAGAAACTGGGCGGCCCACAAAATTGGTCATTTTTGATGTCTCAAATTTCCTAAATCTGTTGTTCGATTTAAGGTGATACAGTAGCGACCAACAGGTAGCCAAAACGCGTTCCAAGATTGCGGCTGTAATTTTGAATATTTTTTCGAGATATTTGGCACACTTATTCGTAATATAATAAAGAATGGCGGTATAGAGCCCAATTTGAAAAATATATTAATATGTGGAAATTACTCTGTAATTAAATACAATATTAAAAAAACGAGCCTGTACCGCCATGAAGAAGAACAAAAAATACACTTTCTTCAAATAAACTTTTTTATCCGATGCCTAGATTTTGTGTCATTTTGGAACTACTAATGAAATAAAAAAAATTATTAGTTCCAAAATGACACAAAATCTAGGCATCGGATAAAAAAGTTTATTTGAAGAAAGTGTATTTTTTTGTTCTTCTTAATGGCGGTACAGGCTCGTTTTTTTAATATTGTATTTAATTACAGAGTAATTTCCACATATTAATATATTTTTCAAATTGGGCTCTGTACCGCCATTCTTTATTATATTACGAATACATGTGACAAATATCTCGAAAAAATATTCAAAATTACAGCCGCAATCTTGGAACGCGTTTTCGCTACCTGTTGATCGCTACTGTTTCCTCTTAAGTGATTTTCTTAAAATCTTATAGCTTTGTTATTTAGCAATATCGTTGTAATAATGTTGTTGCTAAACAGATAAATCAAACTGTGTTTTTTCTCAAAGTTCGTAACACCCTGTGGAATTTGCTAGCATTTATAAAATACTGAAATTATAACCCAACTATAGCCTC
The DNA here is from genome assembly GCF_917563875.1 of Diabrotica virgifera virgifera. Lineage (NCBI taxonomy): Eukaryota > Metazoa > Arthropoda > Insecta > Coleoptera > Chrysomelidae > Diabrotica > Diabrotica virgifera. The sequence continues at coordinate 101,777,002 of NC_065446.1, forward strand.
AGGTTTTCTTAACATTTTTTTTTCTTCATTCGCTTATGTTGGATTTATTTTGTTGGATTAAGTCAAAAAACTATTACCCAATTAGAATCTTTCAAATTATCATTGTCAGATAGTACACTTTTAATAAAAGAATTTGAATCACTGTGTCAAAACGTTAAAAAAGTAATACATATTGGAAAGAAAATTTTCCAAAAATTTAAACAACCGTGGGAAAAAAACAGTGGTTACCAGGTTCTTTCTGAAGTGGTTCAAGAATTAGCTGGGACATTTTCCGAACCACTTAATTTAGAACCAACTATTATTGTAAAATTGAAAAATGCCCCAGTTACATCAGTTGATGTCGAAAGAAGTTTTCTTTGTACTCAGATGGAAGCTATAAATTTTTATTAGAAACTTTTGAATAGCATTTGATACTTTATTTTTACCTTAATTCAAAATAATATCATTTATTTGTTAAAATACTTAAATGTTTAATTACATAAGCTTAGTTTGTAAAATACATAGTGGTAGGGGAGCCCAAGCGGGGATTTTTGCAGTTACTCGAGCGCGTCAGATTAGCATATGGGAGAAACATGGTACCCTGCAGATGTACCTCTACCATATATTGGCTCTTAACACAGGGGAGTTCGTTAAGGGGGGCCCGAAAAAAAAATCTATCCTTAAAAAAACTCGAAATTGTCAGATTAAGATAAGGTAAGTTAAGTACATGCAAAAGAGTGTATATTTCAAAAATCTGACGATTTGAGCCGGGCGTAAGGAAATGGGTGAGTCCCAAATTTTCACAAGAAAAAAGCGAATATTTCGCGAAATGAATGACAGATCGAAAAACTAAAAAATATGTGCCCAATATTTTTTTAAAATCTATCGAATGATACCAAACACGACTTCCCGCGGAGAGGGGTGGGGGGTAAATCCCGCGATATTTCGCGAAATAAACATCCGATCGAAAAACTGTAAAATACACTTATTCAATATTTTTGAAAAATCTATCGAATGGTACCAAACACGACCCCCAAGGATGTGGGGTGGGGGGTTACTTTAAAATCTTAAATAGGAGCCCTCATTTTTTATTGCAGATTTGGGTTCCTTACATAAAAATAAGTAACTTTTATTCGAAACATTTTTTCGAATTATGGATAGATGGCGTTATAATTGGAAAAAACGATGTTGGAAATGGAAAATTAAATTAAAAAATGGCAAGCGCCCACTAAAATGGAAAACTTTACTTAACTTTTTTTGGTTTTAGGACCTACTCTTCACAACCCAATAGGTCCCCAAAGCGCTCGAGTGACTGCACATTTAGCATACTTTGCTCCACTACCATTATGTACATGTTAATTAACAAAACATGTGAAGATACTGTATCATATATTTTTTGTTACATGAATATTTTCTAGATAAACATGCATATTTATTTGAATATTTGCCTAAGTCTAGTCATCATTAACATAGAGATGGCTACTTCGTGTAGTTTTTGAATATTCTTGGATAGCCGTTACTTGTATAATTGGTTAAATTGTTAATTCAGTTCATTAATAGGATTATTTTTTCAGAAACTATGTATTCAGTTATTACAATAATTTATATACTATACAATAAAAACTAATAATCGAGAAAATAAATAAATTGATAAAGTGATTTTAATAAAAATAAATAATAAAAACGGATAAGCATTTTTAGTTTAGCTTCGTGTTGCAACGAAATGAAAATGGTGATTCATTATTATTTATTACTCCTATCTGAATATGTAGGGTCCACTTTTCGTTGGAATATTTCCGATTTCCGCGTTGGACATATGGGATGTAAATTGCAAATCATAAAATTCCCTCATCTTCTTTTGCTCCAGCATCCGATTGGCAGTTTTAGAAGCCACCCCAGAAAAATGTTACGAATAGGGTTTTTAATTTAATATTATTTTATATTTTATTAAGTTGAAAACTTTGACTTGATTTTAATAATATACTGTTATTTTGGAACGCTTAGATAACTGTTGAACATATTTAAAACAAAATACTTGGATCACAGAATATACCCTGGTGTATTCTGTACTTGGATCTTCCATAAATAATAAACAATAATTAACTTTTTATTAATTTCACGCCTTGAATAATTACTTATTATTTATTATATATATTACTTATCAAATATAATATCAATATTATTTAATAAGCAACTCAAAATATTCCTAAAGCCTTGTCAAATATTTAGTAGCCTCGTCAATGTCACCACATTCTGTTCGACTGAGTGCGTTGTATGACAAAGATAGCGAATGCTCGATTTCATTGTTTTCGAAACCTTGGAAAAAATAATCAATATTTTTAAAAAAGTTCAAACACAGAATGAAAGATTACATTATTACCTATGGTCGAAAGTCCCTTAGAATAAACAAAAAGATTTTTTTGAATAAAATATTTGAAATTAAAAATCACACTCAATTTTCTTTTCTTTTTCGCCCCTGTAACTTTAAACATTATAAATTATATAAATATGTAATAAACATTATAGAGGTCTTCAGGGACTTTCTACCCTCGATAATGATGTAATCTTTCATTCTGCGTTTAAATTTTTTCATAATTACTTATTAGTTTTATCAGGATTCGAAGAAAATGAATGCATTTAAAAAACATTAGAACGAAAGTTTGCGCCTATGCTCTTAAGGTTTTCTAAAATTCACAAAAAATCTTGTTCCGCATACAAAAATAGGTATATCTATTGGGGTCCCGGTGAATTCGTAACTATTTTAATCCTCTATCCTAATTACAGGCCAATTGGTAACTCTGGCCCTGAGGTAATTTTTCGGTAACCAATCAACTACCGGTGAATTCGTAACTAAATAAAGGTATAATCTTTTAGACTTGAAATAAATATATGGAAAATCTGTTTGCTTTTAAATTATCAGATGGATTTAAATAATTTATCATTGCTAAACATCTAAATATTGAATTTACAATTACTTGATAAAAACCAAGCACGTGTAGAGCTATACTTCTATACTTGATGGAAATAATATTTATAACACGTGTTAATGACACACAATAAGATTGTTTCAATTATTTTATTAAGATATTTCAATTTTTGCTATTTTTTATAGGTACATATAATGCAAATATAATGTTTTTAAGCAAACCAAGAAACATTCGGTTTAGATTTAAGGTAGGTATTAGATTTAATCAATGGTTTAGAATTCACCTGAAGAAAGTTTCGAGTTGGCAGGTCAGGTAAGAGAAAAGTTACGAATTGTCCGGTGTACATTTTGATTTGAAAATTTTTGTCATTAAAAGTTACGAGTTGGCGCGTGTCCATCTATTCATAACTTTGTATACTACGTAATATAAAGTATATTGAAAATGTGCATTGTATCGAAACAATCGTACTTCATAAAGATTATAGGCCAGGATCGCGCGTACCAAAAAAAGTTTATTAATAACTAGCTCAAAATGAGTTAATAGCTTGTGTCTATTCGAACAAACTTTGATGTATGGGAACACTGCAACAGGGAAAGTTTAACGAAAGGGTAATAAATCAATTGAAAATTCTCTCCGACAAAATACATGAGACGTTTTCGTAGTCGCACGTTCGAAACCTGTAACCCGTTGCACAATTAAAACTTCCCCTGTTCCAGTGTTCCCGTATATTAAAGTTTGTCCGACTAGACACTGTTAAGCTATTAACAAATTTTCAGCTTGCTTTTAATGACCGTTTTTTGGTACGGGGGATCCAGGCCTATAAGATTATATAAATTATTTATGAGGAGTGAATACTACAAAAGGTTTTTTTATTTAAAATTTATTATTTCCTTAATGTCTAAAATTTAAAACAAGATGTTTCTTCGTATTACCAAATATGTGTTCGATAAATTAATTAATCATTTGTTAAATTGTTTTTCTAAGAATGTATTATTTATTGTAGGTATTTCGTCTTTTTTAGCCTTGATATGGGTTCTTTGTTTTTAACTTAATATTATTTATTGTAATGTCGTTGAGTGGTTTATAACATTCCCTCTACTGTTATGGAATTACTACTTATTGCTAATTCTGTTGTATCAATTTTAAATGAAACGAAAATTACGCTAATTTCTTCAAAAGACATACCAATATTAATGACCTACACAGAAATCCTACCGGAGTCTTTCCAGGTCCTCCTTGGTTGTCTTCACCTACTCCTTTTAGGAGCTAGCAGGTCTCCACCAAAGTTTGCGCCAAAATTGTCAACTAATTGAACATAAGCATCTTGAAAATATTTAAAATTCTTGAAGAACTTCAATTGCATCCGATTCATGTCCAACGTGTGCAAGCTCTACTACAAAGATATTTTTTTCCACTTTTATTTTTTGGCACTCTATTCTTGATTAAAATGGTCAAGTTCCTAATTTTTTAAATTATGTTTTGTTTACTTTCGAGGCTACTTTTGGACGAAATTTTATAAGTAATTTCAATATTAATCACCTATGCGCTGAGGCAAATTCAGAAGGATTCTTTGAAACTCATTTTTAGCGTCAGTGTTCAGTAAATAAATGAATTGCGGTAATTGATGATTATCTAATCGGTCCATATCTTCTACCACAACGATTACCATGCGAATCTTACCATAGTTTCCTAATGTAAGACTTATCTATTCTTTTTAAAGAAGTCCCACTATAGCTGAGGGACACTTTTATGGTTCATGCATGACGGTGCACTTGCTCATTGCAATTACTTAGATACGGTATATATACATACAAATCGTTGGATAGGTAGGAAGGGTATGGTACAGGGACCTGCTCAATCGCCGGATTTAAATCCTTTAGATTTTTGAATTTGGGGGAAAAGAAGTACACCAGGAATATTTACACGACCTTATTTATTTACACATTGTACACAAAAATTAAACTAATTTCTTTTACATTTTTTAGCTTGAAGTGCACTCTGCCACCACAGATAGAAAATGGAAAATGGTTAATAACTGAAGCAGATGTTCAGCCAGGTGATCAAATAGAAGTTAACACAATAGTAAGATTAGAATGTAATGAAGGATATCAGTTGTACCCTTACAACACACTCATGGCTTGTGATAGCAATTGGGATGAAGAAGATTTTCCAGTGTGTAGAAGTAAGTACAAATTTAATTTATATATGCCATTAGTTCTTCTTCTTCATTCTTATTGATAACAGCAGGAGACTTCATGACGGCCTCATTTAGCCTCATTCCTAGAACTATATCATTGCCAAAACGGGCGTTAATATCTTCTTTAATGATTAAACCATACACTCACCAGCAAAACTAACCGTCCACCTTAAAAATGGGTCAATTTTGATGTCTCCAATTTCCTAAACCTGTTGTCCGATTTAAGTGAATTTTTAATATATTATAGCCTTATTTTTTAAAAATAACGCTGCAATAATATTGTTCCTAAGCACGTAAATTTTCATTGTATACAGGATGTACCAATCAAACTGTGTTTTTTTTCTCAAAGTTTGCAACACCCTGTGGAATATTCTAGCATTTGTAAAATACTGAAATTAAAACCGAACTATAGTCTCATGTTTTCTCAACATTCTGTTTTTTGATTTATTTGCTTATGTTGTACCATAAAAAAGTTAGGTACTTTAACAACTAGCCATGATTTTCATCAATACCAGGGTATTTTTAAATAAGTATGGCAAACTTTAGGGGGTAATTCTGCATGAAAAAACAATGACAGTTCATTTGACAGATAAACAAATGCTTCGTCTTCGAGATAGGGGGTGTTGAATTTTTTCTTATAAACTGACGATATATTTATTGCTTTAAAACCGATTGAGATAATAATTATGCAAATGTAATTCGGTGGGTTTTAGGACGTATTTATTGCACATTTTTGACATACAATAATTAAGAATTTAATGATTATTCACCATTGGCGCTCATTTTGGTAATATGATCTCTATTTTTATTTATTACACATTTGTTAATTTTATATTTTATTATTTTTTTTTTTTTAGAAAAATGTCCTTCGTTTTATTCAACGGCAACTACAAAGCTGATATGCAAAGATAAAGATGAAAACACTATCACTTGCGACAAAGCGACTGACGGGACGTACTTAACCTATAGTTGCGTCGCTTTCTATGAAGTCCCGCCAGGTGGGAAAAACGTTCTTTATTGTAACGATGGCATTTGGGATTTTCCCAAACCTCTGTGTAAACCAAGTAAGCAAATTTCACTTTTTAATCACTTTATAGTAGCACAATAATAAATCTGAAAGTTTTTACTGTTAAATCAATAAAATTTAGTTTAATACTTTATTATACCTACTTACTTATTTTAATTTGTCAATTGAAGACCTTGGGACTAGAAGGGGACAAGCCACAATTTCGTCAAAAATGAGTTAAAGTAGAAATCGCACACTCTAAGACCATATTAATGTCCCAAACAGAAGTTTCGGCTTTTTTCTCATAGGTGGCTCCGCTGTAGTAAGTCCCGTTGTGTCACCATCACTTTATATTGCAACAGAAACAGAAGGAGACAAGCCACAGTAGTAATCAACACGGCGGCGGAACATTCCGGTGCATGTAAACGGAAAATAGACTTTGATTAGTTTGATTCTGAAACAAAGTGATTAAAATCCATTTTTAAATAAAAGCGAAGATGACGAAGACTTTAATTATAGAATATAGAATATAATTTTTTTTGGACAAAAGAGGATAAGCCTTATATTTTTCAAAAAATGTTCAAAAACCGCTAAACTTTTGTTCTACTTTAATTATGTATTTAATAACATACATATTTCCAAACGATTGATTGTGGACCTTACTTCCGAGAAAAATGTAAAAATTGGATTTCAGAATCTGAAAATAAGTTTAAAATGGTGTTTTCTCCAAAATAATCTTTTGTGGCAAGTCCCCTACTGGTCCCGGTCTTCAAAATATTAAGACTCTACATCAGCACCTCATCGATACAATTCGAGAGATAGTAACCTCACCGTTTTTCGAAAATTCTGCGAACCGTTAGCAACAGTGTGTCGGCAGTACGTGACACTATCAAAGACGAAAGCACAATATTCTAATAATAATATACTCATAGGTACGCTAATTGTTGCCAAGTCAGTCAGTTAATTTCGATTTCTTGTTATAGATAATCGATCTTAGTAATTCCAATGTGACACAAAATCTAGGCATGGGATAAAATAGTGTATTTTTTGTTGTTCTTGATGGCGGTACAGGCTCGTTTTTGTAATATTTTATTTTATTATGAAATAATTTCCACATACTAACATATTTCACAAATTTGACTCTGTACCGCCATTGTTTACTATATTACGAATAAGTGTGCCAAATAACTCAACAAAATATTCTGAATTAAAGATGAAATCTTGGAAGGCGTTTTCCCTCTTGATGACGCGCTAATGTAGCCTCTTAAGAGATTTATTGGTAAGATAAAACCTTGAAAAGAGAGAAACTATAAATGATAAATGATGTAAAGATATGAAAATATTACAAGAAAATATACATTGCATCTAAATCCAGTTTTTTGTTCTTAAAGCGTCTTGTCCTCAATGGAAATTGGGCTACTACAATTGCAAACTCCTCTCTATCTTCAGCTGTCCAAAATGTAACCCAAAATCTCTTAGCCTTAGATACTATCTTCCTAGTCCCTTCTTTCCCTCGATCCTAACTTTCACTATTAGTTGAGCATATTGGTACTTATTATTTCTCAGTATATGTTGTAGGCACGTTTTCTAAAGAATTCTCCGGTAGATCAACATTTCAGAGGCTTTCAATTTATTTAAAGTTGATGTTTAAAAGGTCCTCCGTTTAGCTTTTTGACCGGTATAGTCGAGTTTCGAGTTTTAATCAAAAATCACATAACAGCTTTTGGTTTTTTCGAAAGATTTTCAGGTCCTGTTCTATTCTCGATCTTATTTGTATGTCCGGATTTAGACTACTATAGATTCAACATCATTGTTAGGTACTTGAACATGTTGGCCCGTTCTAAAGTATGCATGTCTTCAGTGCAAAGTTGTGGTACATTTTGGTTTTTCGGATTGACAGCCCTTTTTTATATTAAATTAAAAACAAACCTAGTTGGTACTATCGATAATAGACGAAGAGGCAGCGCTGAAAAATCTCTTTGAATTTACTAAAGCTAGATTTTTCACAGTTGATTACTGTGAGTGTGTAGAGAAACATACTGCGGTCGGTCAAGCGAAACGTAGAACAGAAACGTAATTAAATCCATTTACTAAGGCTGAAAATCAGTATACACGTTCTAAATTAAATATAAATAAAAGTTATTATAGTCGGTCAGCTGAATGACGGGACAGAGCCGGTCGGTCGGCCCCAATAATCGATTGAGGAAATGAAGCATTTTGGCTCGCAATTTTTTCGTCCAGCATGGATTTACTTGAAATTTTCACAGAAGGTAGGGAATAGTCCAAGGAGCATTTTCTATATCATGCCGCTATCATACGCTAAAGCCTTGGGGGTGGTTGCCACCCCATCTCGGGGGTGGGAATTTTTTATTACATGTTAATTATGTGATTCGATAAAAACGTGATTCTAAGAAAAAATGTTTTTTACATTTTCTTCGTTAAACTAATATTTTTCGAGTTATTCGCGCTTGAAAATAACAGTTTTTCGACGAAAAAATCGACTTTTTTAGAGGGTTTTTTGAGAATACCTCGAAAAATATTCCATATATTTTTGGCAATAAAAAGTTTTTTCAAAAATGATTTTGTAGAATTTTTAAAGAGCTATTATAACACTGTGTAAAGTAATTTCCGTAAGATCCCTTAGTTTTTAATTGGGGCGGGTTTAAAGGGCTCGAATAAGGGGGTGTTTGCTGGTAAATAGAGGTTTTAAACAGCTATATCTGGCTAACAATTCACTGTAATGAAAATTTATGTGCAGGGTAATTTTAGTCATTAAAAAAGCTACAATTTAATAGTTTATAATTTTTTTCGTATCTTCAGTATTTTCGGAGATATTTTGAAGTAAAACGTGAAAAATACCAAATTGCAAAAAAACAATTTTTCTTTAAACTCCAATTTTTCCAAAATCAGGAATTTAAATAGGTCAAACTCCTTGAGTGTATTGTTAATATAAATATAAAAGGAACTACAGAAAAGTGAAGATCAATTTTGAATCAGAAAGGTAGTTAGGGGGTTGTTTTCACTGATTGTTTCGTAGAGAAAAGCAGCTACCGATATTTTTTTGATTATAAGTCGCTTAATTTTCATGCTAGAAACTTTTTATCATTTTTTTGAAAGGTCTAGTTGTATACTTAAAAAAAGAATATTTAAGTTTTCTTCGAAAAATGCAAATTTTTACCATTATTTGGCTTTGGCTAATATTTCAAATTATGCATTTGACAAAAAAGTTAACCTTTAACATGCCGTATCTCGGTTTGTATTCGTCTTATAGATATTATTGGAAAAGAATTTGGTTTGTGTTACTAAAAGATACAATTTTGATATCTACAGTTTTTTTGATTAAATGCATATTTTTCGAGGTATTCTCAAAAAACCCTCTAAAAAAGTCGATTTTTTCGTCGAAAAACTGTTATTTTAGAATCACTTTTTCCATCGAATCACATGATTGAAATGTAATAAAAAATTCCCACCCCCGAAATGGGGTGGCAACCACCCCTAAGGTTTTAGCGTATGATAGCGGCATGATATAGAAAATGATCCTTGGACTATTCCCTACCTTCTGTAAAAATTTCAAGTAAATCCATGCTAGACGAAAAAATTGCGAGCCAAAATGCTTCATTTCCTCAATCGACTATTGGGACTGGGGCAGACCGACCGGCTCTGTCCCGTCATACAGCTGACCGACCATAATAACTTTTATTTATATTTAATTTATAATGTGTATACTGATTTTCAGCCTTAGTAAATGGATTTAATTACTTTCGTAGGAAAGCAACTTTGATTCCCTCTCAGTAACACCTGTTCTACGTTTCGCTTGACCGACCGCAGTATGTTTGTCTACACACTCACGCTAATCAACTGTGAAAAATCTAGCTTTAGTAAATTCAAAGAGACTTTTCAGCGCTGCCTCTTGGTCTATAAGTTGTAGTAGACTCAACTCGGAATGCACAACCAACACTTCACCTTGACTCATGAATAGAGAGCGGAATATATGCAAAGTGCATATAGAGGCATATATTGCATATTTTCAGACAACAAACACATTGCATATTTAAGCTAAACACGATTTATTTTGAATATTTTAAAAATAAATTATATAAAAGTTTAAAATTTTCCTCTCTTAGTTGGAATTTTATAACTTCGATATGAACGAGCTCGTTATTTATCTATCTATCGCTCATCTGGACTTTCCCATTACTACCTGAATTTAACAATTATGGGTGTTCCCAGAAAAATATTATTTTATTAGCGTAGCAAGTCGTAGGTACCTACCTGCTTTTAAGGGTCTAATAATTATTTTGTCAGTTTCCGGCCAACATTTGTTTAAAGTAAATGTTGTATCGTATTTAGTGTTTTTGAAGTGATTGGTATATATTAAATTTAAATATGTCTACCATTCAAAAAAGTGCTTGGATAAAGTGTTTTCCCGAGTTAAAGCTAAGTGGAGACAAAGTATTGTGCAAGGCCTGTTCCAAAATCGTAAGTTACATTCATTTTCACATTTCATTTTTTAAATGAGGAACTGACAAACAAAAGCATCATGTCCCACAAAAGAAATTTTTCTGGAAAGAGTGTTTTTATTCGACAAATTCGCTTTTACTTCTATAAAAACGGACATAGAGAGAAGCATCAAAATACAAAAATCCATCAAATTGTAGACAATTCCGCTTTTGTTCTTCAGCTTAAGTAACGTACTTTGTTCTTTAAGTAACGTACAAATTGCTAAAGAACTTATGTTCATAAAAGTTAATTTTAGTTTTTTACCAGATCTAATAATAGGCTATTATAGAAAGGAACTACAACGTTAACGGGGTTTTATTATTTCATATGGTCAATGAATCTCTATATATGAAAAAACCGCGGAGTGCTACCATTTAAAGGGGTGCGTTTTTGAGAAAAGGGTGAATTAGTCCCTGGCACAGGTTACATTAGGGTGAGTTCTATGCACTTTTGGTACAAACTCGTCTACATAAAAATTGTTCCTGGTTAAATTTCCTATCTAAATATAACTTTTTAAAGTCAAAGATACTTTTTTTTACAAAAATATATTCAAAAGAAAAAGCACAAAGAAACCCAAAAGAAAGAAATTTTTTTTTGTCCCATAACTTTTATCCACGGGGATATAGGTATAGACATTGCTTCACAGAAAAAGAACTTACATATTTTCTCTTTAACATGATGTTTGGTAGAGGTCATTAGATTTACAGTTTTCGAAATATGATTTTTCAAATTTCGCCACTCACAGCAATTTTGGGCAATTTTCCTTGTTATTTCGCAAATATTGTTCTGTAACTTTTTTCTACGCAACTTTAGTCATATGCAATGGTACATGCAAGAGGAATAGAAATCAATTACCTTTAAAATGTTCTACTGTATAATGTTGTACGGCTTCTTTTAAAGAGCTTATTTTTTTCAAGATTTTATACTTTTAACGAGTTTTTATATTTTTTAGGATTATTTGTTAAATTTCCCATTATAACTTTTGTTTCTACATTTAGGTATATATTATATAATAAAAAAGAAAGCTTATTCTGTTTACTTTAAAATGGTGTATTACAAAAATTTCTAGGATTATTTTTGAATAAGATATGCTTTTTCAAAATATAATAAGTACATGCAACGATTTTTGATTTTAGGATTATTTTTTAAATTTCTCATTATAACTTTTTTATGTGATTGTGTGTTATGACTGAATCTTATTTTTTATAGGTAATACTTTGGATCCACTTGACTCGGCCGGGCAAGCTTTAAAATATGGATTAATTCCAATATTTACTCTTAAAGCTCCTGCACTACAAGATTTGTTTGAAAAAATAGCATGTAAATGTACCAAAGGATGTACAAAAAACTGCGGTTGTAGGAAGATAGGAATTATAGTTGTTCAATATTCTGCAAAGGGTGCATGTGCATGGGTATTAATTGTGGGAACTCTAAGATAACTGAGGTGTCAGAGGAAGATATTGAAGCTAATGCTAATGAAGGGATGGACTTTGATTTTGAAGTTTTTTCAAATGTCAACGTTTAAATAATTTCAACTAAAGTGATGTTTTCTAAGACTAATGTCTATGTAATTTTTGTAAAATAAATAATTTTAAATAATACAGGTAAAAAAATATCAAAGAATCACTCGGTTTTCATTATTTAAATATAGACGATACACCATTTTAAAGAACAGAAAGTAAGCCCTCTTTATTGAGCAATATATAGTATATTCATGTACAAGAAAAAAAAAGTTACAATGAGAAATTTAAAAAATAATCCTAGAACTTTTGTAATACACCATTTTAAAGTAAACAAAATAAGCTTTTTTTATTATATAATATAATATATACCTAAATGTAGAAGAAAAAAGTTATAATGAGAAATTTCAAAAATGATCGTAAATAATGTAAAAAATAATATTTTTTTTTATTTTAGGTATTATATAATATATAATATAATATTATATTATATATTCTATATAGAATATAATATATTATATAATAATATTATTTTATTTTTATATTTAAAAGTATAAAATCTTGAAAAACCATAATCTCTTTAAAAAAAAGTCGATGTAGGTTTTTTTGTAAAGCAATGTCTATACCTATATTCTCGTGGACAAAAGATATGGGGAAAGAAACAAATTTTCTTTCTTTTGGGTTTCTTAGTGCTTTTTCTTTTGAATATATTTTTGTAAAAAAAAGTATCATTGACTTTAAAAAGTGATATTTAGATAGGAAATTTAACCAGGAACAATTTTTATGTAGGTATGTTTGTACCAAAAGTGCATAGAACTCACCCTAATGTAACCTGTGCCCAGGAACTAATTCACCCATTTCTCAAAAACGCACCCTTTTAAATGGTAGCACTCCGCGGTTTTTTCATATATAGATGTCCATTGACCATATGAAATAATAAAACCCCGTTAACGTTGTAGTTCCTTTTAGCTATCTTATTTTGAATATAATCAATAGCCTATAAAGTCATTAGAACAAAGGAATTTACAATTAAGTGATTCGGTTAATCTTGTTAACACTTTTTCTGCTCATTGTCAAAAAATTCCCGGAAATACAGGGATTACAATTAGAAATAAATTAAAAAATGTTTTAGAAAAAAATGAGGGCTTCGATTGTTTGAGGAAAGTTGTACGTATTTTTAAAGGCAACTTTTCTGAAGATCTTACGACTTAATATATTGTTTTATTTTTGAGTATTTTTAATATGCATTTGCATATTTAGACAAATTTAGAAAAATACCTGCATATTTGTAGTAAAAGTAATGCATATATATGCGCATATTTTGGTAATGTTGTGTTGCATATATTCCGCTCTCTAACTCATGAATGGCATTTGTAATTTCAGTTTTCAGAATTTCTGGTCCTTCGTTGTCGTTTTCCAATGTTCTTAGTTCTTCTGATATGCCGTTGAAAAGTATTTTGATGTAGTTTTCCCATTCTTTCAATTTGTCTTCAGTGGATTTAAATTTGTCATCCGTTTTCAGTGTGGTATGTAAGGTTGTTCTCTTAATAGTCGAGGTGAACTCTGTTCGGACTTTAGAGACAGCTTCTCTGAAAAGTTCATTTGATGTACATCTATACCATTCTGCCAAGTTGCACAGCCAGGATATTCTACGTCTCTCTAGGATTTCCTATGGGTGGGTGGTGATTATATTCTAAAAATTATATTTAGCGCATACAGATTTCGATTCTCAATCTTCCTGATGTGTTTTCTGGTTATTTAGTTCTAATATTATTTGAAAATCGTGCAAAACAGGGACGATATTCGTAGGATCAGAAAAAAATAACGTCTGGTTTCGCTCAGCGGCATTTTACATTGTAAATAAACAATTGGATTATGTTTATTCGCTTTCAAAAGTTTAAAGCTCGATTCTAAATGTTAAATAAAAACCTTACGAATTTTTTATGATGTATGGAATGAACAAAAAATGCTACATAGGTTACCATCTTGTTACAATTTTGATAACACTGTTCTAATTATAATGTTTTCTGAATAGTTTGTGGAAAGAAAGTTACTACGGATACAACAGAACTTACTTGGGGTGGCACTGATGTTAAAGGATATGAATATCCATGGGTGATTGCGATGTTTAAGAAATTAGCAGGAAAATACGAAAATGTCTGTGGCGGAACGTTGGTCAGCCGTAGAGTTGTTGTAACCGGTAAGTAAAGATTTTTTTGTGTGTGAATTTGATGGCATTGGCAGAGCCAATTGGCCAGAAAGATATTATTTTAAGAAATTTAGTGCAAGATAGCACCTTCTTGAATAAGTCTAGTGATTAACTTATAAAACAGCTTTAAGTTAACAACAGCAATACTTAACCTTACTACCCAAGCATAAAAACTTTTTTAGGAAACTTACGTGTTGTAAGTAAAATGTTCTTAGCTATAAAATTTAAGTTATCTACAGTGTGTGACATTAGTTTGAGAAAGTCAAATTACTCATTTGTTGCAACACACACGAAAAAACTTATTTAGTTGAAAGTTGGAAAATACTACATATTTTCAAATATACAGAGCACCTCATTTTGACAGGGTGAACAAACTCTTTTTAAATAAAACACTCTGTATATTCTTACAAGTTTTTACAATTAACGGAACACTGGTGAATAATCTCAGCTATGCAGACGATGAAATATTCCTTGAGCATAGCAAATTTTGGTTGATCGCGCTACGCTCTACTGCGAGATAGTCCATTCTTTCACGGTTTTTGCTCTGAATTTTAAAGAACCGCTTGGATTGACATGAAATTTGGCGTACGCATAGCTTACACGTCAAAGAAAAAAGTGATATTGTGCCGATATGTGCTTTTGCCCCGGGGGTGCTTTTCACCCCCTCTTGCGGGTGTAAAAGTATTCGTCCAAAGTAAGTCAGGAAATTGATAAACTGACTAATTTCAAGCAACTTTTGTTCTATAGAGTTTTTTCACTAATTCAATACTTTTCGAGTTATGTGCGAGTGAATATGTTCTTTTTTTCAACAAAATAACCACGCTTTTAGACGGTTTTTCGCAAATAACTCAAAAGTAAGTATACAGCCTGTAAAAAAGTAAAAAAATGGTGTACGCGTTAAGTCTCTGGACCTCGTAAAACCAGAGTTATAGCCAATGAAAAATAGATTCATATTCACCAAATTTCAAATAGAACACTTCGAAGTCAAATATCCAAAAAAATTAAGCACTTTTTGGGGAAAATCCATTATAACTTTTTTAAAGTGTTTAAAAAAAGCTTTATTTCTATTTGAATAAAAAGTTTCTAGCATTAAATTTAAGCAAGTTACGCTCAAAATAAAGTTGGTCGCTTTTGTTTTGGCAAAAAAATCGGGAAGACCACCCCATAATTAGCAACTTAAATGAAATTAATCGTTAGGGCTCCACAAATTCTTTTACTTATGTTGTGTTTATATGATCTGTAAGTTTTATCGATTCATAGTGCTTATTTTGGAAAAAATTTGGTTTTAAAGTAAAATTTTTAAAAATTTTAATTTTGAAAAATATGCTTTTTTAATCACTTTAAATAAGTTGTAATGAGTTTTCCCCGAAAAATGCTTCATTTTTGGTTATTTCACATTAAAGTATTCCATTTGGAATTTGACGAATATGAACCTATTTTTAATTAGCTATAACTCTGCTTCTACTAGGTACAGAAACGTGATATATACACCATTTTTTAAAAATTTTTACAGGCTATATTTCTGCTATGAATGTTTTTTCGACAAAATACGTACTATTTGAGTTATTTGCAAAAAACCGTCTAAAAGCGTGGTTATTTTGTTGAAAAAATGAACATATTCACTGGCAAATAACTCGAAAAGTATTGACTTAGTGAAAAAACTCTATAGAACAAAAGTTACTTAAAATTAGTCAGTTTATCAATTTCCGGACTTACTTTGGACGAATACTTTTTCACCACCAAGAGGGGATGAAAGGCACCCCCGGGGCAAAAGCACATATCGGCACAATATCACTTTTTTTCTTTGACTTGTTAGCTATGTGTATGCCAAATTTCATGTCAACCCAAGCGGTTCTTTAAAAGTTAGAGGTTTTGCAATATTTTACCGTTAAAGAACGTACTAGTATGGAATGACACTGAACACAAAAAAAAAACAAAAATCGTGATTGTCAGTAGGAAGAAGATTGAACACGAAACAATGTAAACTACGTTAAAGAAAAAGCTTTAGAGAAAGTACCCACATACAAATACTTGGGATGTGAGTTCAACAATGGGACCGCAGCCTTGAAATAAAACGACGGACTGAGATGGCCACAAGCACTTTTAATAATATGAAAACCTTATTTTACAATGGAAAACGTAATAGAAATTACTTACTGACACTGATCCTGAATGTGTTAGTATTGGATGATATCTCAAAACACCTAAGCAGCTAAGATTGCTGATGTTAAAATATTAATAAAACGCCCATTAGTTAAGACTTTCTTCCCTGTTTTATAAAAAAGACTTAGGCCGTCCGCACATGGGTCGATCGAAGACACGTCTCGAAGTTCGTGCGTCTTGCTCGTCTTGTACGAACCACGCGGCACAAGCGGTTGTTCTCCGCACACTAGTCGATTCAGTTTGCTCACATCTTCCAACCAGGAAGAACCCATTTGTTATATATTAACCAAAACGACTATTTCGATATGTCAAAAGCACGGTATTGTTATATTTTTAGTATAATTTGAATACAATGAGGACATTTTTCGACTTCCCCAACGAATTTTATATTAAACACCTACAAAAAAAAAATAGAAACAGAAGTTCAATGTTTTGAGAATTTTATATTACAAACAATATATTTCCACAAAGCTGGTAAATAGTACTACAATCAAAGAACATAACATGCACCGATCTTTAAATAAAACTAAAATTTCATTCAGCCCAAAAAACAACAAAAAACGAAGGAAACAAATAAAATAAACTACCTATATGACTGGAAATGTGCGTCTCACTCGAACTTTCTCCTGCGCTACGGATCGCTAGCGACGAGAGTCGTACAAGACGAGGAGATTTGCAATCCTAAACGCTCCGTGTACGGAGAAATGCCACAACGAAGGAACTTGACTGGCGGGGAGAGACTTACGCGACTGGAATCGAGTCGAGTAGTTCGAGCGTCGCCCCATGTGCGGACGGCCTTACAAATTTAGCAATTCTTCAATTTGTTGGTTAACTCTTCATTTAACAGATATGTTGAAATATACAGGGTGAGTCATGAGGAACTGTACATACTCCTACCTCGTATAGAGGCCCCTATGGGGAATAACAAATGACCATTAAAAAGTGTCTGCTCCCATTGTTTAATAATATACAGGGCGAGTTTCGCATTTTGACAGAAATTTGTATTCGTCATAATTTTTGAACGGTCAAATCGATGTGTCTCTTATTTTGGTCAATCGTTACACTATTACCACCTAATCAACTGATTTAGTCAAACTAGAAAAAAATCAGGTCCGGCTTTAAAAAATTAGTTCGTTTGGGTCTTAGAAAAAATTTCACCCTGTATACGCTTTTTGAAAACTCTAATATGAATTTTAGAAATTAGACAAATAGGCAATTAAAATGGCATATTTATTTTTTTCCCCACACGATTACTTAATTTTTTATAAAAAAATCAAATTTGACTATGAATTAAAAGTTTGGTAAAGTGAACCATAGATTTAAAAAAATTAACTTTTATTACAAAAATTAGTTTTTTTAAACAAATATTTAATTTATGTTGCCAGTCAATCAACTGATTTATTCAAACTAGAAAATAATCAGGTCCGGCTTTAAAAAATTGGTTCGTTTGGGTATAGGTTGAAAAAATTTCACCCTGTATACGCTTTTTGAAAACTCTAATATGAATTTTACAAATTAGACAAAGAGGGAATTAAAATGGCATGTTTATTTTTTTCTCCACACGATTACTTAATTTTTTATTAAAAAATCAATTTTGTCAAAATCGCAATTTTACCATAAAAATAAAAAAATTAAACAACGTTTTTCTTAAAATTAAAAGTTTCACCATTTTTTTTTTCTATAACACGTCTAGATCTAAAACTCCTCATACACTTCTCTTTGAACTCTATAGTTTAACGTAGACGTGATCAAATAGATAAATTTTAAATTTTTTCACCTAATTTTTGCGATTTAACTTTGCAATTCACGAATCTGCACCTTTTATTTTTTTAAATTCATAACGTTTACGAGAAGAAGACTGAAAGTCTACAACAATTTTCATAGTCTTCACAATGGTAAGAGATATGCGCTGTAAAAATTTCAGAAAAAAAATATTAAAATGGAACAGAGTTGTAGCGAGTT
This sequence comes from Diabrotica virgifera virgifera, assembly GCF_917563875.1. NCBI lineage: Eukaryota > Metazoa > Arthropoda > Insecta > Coleoptera > Chrysomelidae > Diabrotica > Diabrotica virgifera. The sequence goes on from NC_065446.1 coordinate 101,795,405, forward strand.
ACCGTGATTTCATTTTCTTTTTTCATTTTTAGGTTAAAATTCCGATTTTGACAAATTTGATTTTTTAATAAAAAATTAAGTAATCGTGTGGGGAGAAAAATAAATATGCAATTTTAATTGCCTGTTGGTCTAATTTGTAAAATTCATATTAGAGTTTTCAAAAAGATTATACAGGGTGAAATTTTTTCTAAGACCAAAACGAACTAATTTTTTAAATCCGGGCCTGATTTTTTTCTAGTTAGAATAAATCAGTTGATTGGGTAGTAACATAAATTAAGTATTTGTTAAAAAAAATTAATTTTTGTAATAAAAGTTAATTTTTTTAAATCTATGGTTCACTTTACCAAACTTTTAATAATTATTCATAGTCAAATTTGATTTTTTTATAAAAAATTAAGTAATTGTGTGGGGAAAAAATAAATACGCCATTTTAATTGCCTATTTGTCTAATTTGTAAAATTCATATTAGAGTTTTCAAAAAGCGTATACAGGGTGAAATTTTTTCTAAGACCCAAACGAACTGGTGTTTTTAAAGCCAGACTTGATTTTTTTCTAGTTTAAATAAATCAGTTGATTGGGTGGTAACATAAATTAAATATTTGTTTAAAAAAATAAATTTTTGTAATAAAAGTTATTTTTTTTAAATCTATGGTTCACTTTACCAAACGTTTAATTCATAGTCAAATTTGATTTTCTTATAAAAAATTAAGTAATCGTGTGGGGAAAAAATAAATATGCCATTTTAAATGCCTATTTGTCTAATTTGTAAAATTAATATTAGAGTTTTCAAAAAGCGTATACAGGGTGAAATTTTTTCTAAGGCCCAAACGAACTAATTTTTTAAAGCCGGACCTGATTGTTTTCTAGTTTGACTAAATCAGTTGATTGGGTGATAATAGTGTAACGATTGACCAAAACAAGAGACACATCGATCTGACCGTTCAAAAATTATGACGAATACAATTTTCTGTCAAAATGCGAAACTCGCCCTGTATATTATTAAACAATGGGAGCAGACAGTTTTTAATGGTCATTTGTTATTCCCCATAGGAGCCTCTATACGAGGTAGGAGTATGTACAGTTCCTCATTACTCACCCTGTATATATCTCAGATATATTGAAAATCCTAGTATTGAAAATGTTAAGTAACAAAAAAGCTTTACTTAAGGGAAAAGGCGCAAAATGTCGCCTGTTAAAATTTTCAAAGTGTTTTAAATGTATTCATTTTTTTCGAATCCTGGGAAAACTAATAAGTATTTTTGAAAAATTTAAACACAGAATGAAAGACTACGTTATTACCGAGGGCCGAAAGTCCCTGAAAAATTCTATGATGTTTAGTTTAGTAAGTTACAGGGGTGAAAATAAAACAGAAAATTTAGTGTGATTTTTTATTGAAAATATTTCATTCAAAAGAAACTTTTTATTTATTCTAAGTGACTTTCGGCTCTCGGTAATAGCGTAATCTTTCATTCTGCGTTTAAATTTTTCAAAAATACTTATTAGTTTTCTCAGGATTCGAAAAAAATGAATAAATTTAAAATACATTGAAAATTTGGACAGACGACATTTTGCGCCTTTCCCCTTAAAGTTAAAGAATTTATAGCTTAGTGTCGAATCAGCTTAAGTTTTGGCAGGCATATCGAAGACTTATTGAGTGATGTGGCAATTTGGGTATATGTATTAGACATATAAGACTAATAATAGTACAATTATTTTTTAGCTGCGCATTGTGTTACTGATAATTATGGCAATGCTCTTGGTAGAGAAAACTTTCAGGTGGCAGCTGGAAAACTTTACAACGCCTTCGGAGACCCACGAGATAAACATGCTCAATATAGAAAGGTACAACTTTAATTAAACAAACAATAGTATTTGTAATGGATTTTATTATCTTTGCCTTGATCCTTATGCAGAGTCGGCTTCCCTAATTACATTCCTGAACAACTTTCTATCTTGGGTTATATCAATAACAATTTTCTTTACTGACATGTCTTGCCTAAGCGTCTCGTTCAATTCTACTTTGGTCTTCCTCTCCTATTCGTTCAAGGAACCTGAATATCAGCAATTCTTCGTATTTGTTAATTAACCTTTCAGAGATAACGTGGCATGATGGTACATAAAGTGTAACGTGCGGACTCACAATCCGCACATCCAAAAAAGGTCCAAAAAACAAATATTTTCGCAAAAACGCTCTGAAAACTTGTCAATTGTTTAAATATAAAAACAAAAAAAACATTTGCAAACAAATTTATTATAACTTGCACTTAAACTCATGCTTCAAAAATAAAAGTGAACGGATATATCTTTTTCACATTTTGAGTCCTATAAATCACAAAAACCTAAATTAAAAAAATACAAAACAATTATTTCTAAGAAACTAAACAATGACTAAATAAAAAACAAATGTTTGAGCTGCGCAAAGTAGATACATGAATGAACGGAAATAAGTCAATCTTCGCTGCTGTTTTCGGACATTCTAAGATTCTCTCCTCAATGTCTTCTTCCATGTCGGTATCGTGGTCCTGTACTTCTTCATCATCTCCTTCCAAACTAGCATCATCATCGTCAGGTTCAGCTTCTGGCTCAGAATCAGAGACAAATTCCGCATGCAGCTTTTCAAGATATGCTAGTTGCTTTTCGAACCTCATCTTAAAAAATCTGTAACAAAAATAAGATTATATCAATCAAATATACAGAAAACGTAATCAGTAGATCACTCCCAATTATAAATTACATAAATATTTTTATATTTACCCTAAAAACAAAATATTTTAAATTTAAATCTTACCTGAAGATTTGTGACAAGTTGTATAACGTGCGGACTCACGTTCCGCAAGTCAATATAGCAGCAGAACTAAACGCACTAAGACAATTCTCACAAAAGTACTGAATCGTACTGAATAGAGTATCCCCTCACTTGAAGCTAGCGAGCACGCCACGACCGAGATCGTAATTAATCGTCAGAAATCGACAAATATTTAGACAACCGGAATCATAGTCCGCACGTTAACTCTGAAAGTTTAAGGTCTCGACGTTGAACATGACCAAACCATCTTAACCAATGCTGTCTCGTTTTGGCATCAATTTGTGCTACCCCTAGACTTCCCCTAATATACTCATCACGCCACTCATCCATCTATGCATTCTCATTTCTGCCACATGCACTCGTTGTTCCTCTTAACTGCCCAACATTCAGTTGCGTAGTACATCATAGCCGGTCTAATGGCTGTTTTATAGAAATTGCCTTTCAGCATCATTGGAATTTTTCTGTCACACAATACACCACTCGCTTTCTTCTACTTCATTCATCCAACCCCAATTCTGCTGTAATCTCCATCTATTTCCCCATTACTCTGTAATACCGATATTTCTGCTGATATTTTGTCTGTACATGTAATCGAGCAATCGGTATTGGTGATGAAAAATTTTATTTTAGTGCAATCTTAAATTTAAATTTAAGATTTTAAAGTAACCCCCAGCCCACCTCCGTGGGGGGTCGTGTTTGGTGCCAACCGACAGATTTTTCAAAAATATGGAATATATCGACCTACGTGTATTTTGCAGTTTTTCGATCTGATGTTCATTTCGCGAAATATCGCGGGATTCGTATTTAAAATTGTAAATTTACCCCCACCTCTCTCCATGGGGGTCGTGTTTGGCATCATTCGATAGATTTTTGAATAATATTTAACACGTATTTTTTAGATCTTCGATCTGACGTCCATTTCGCGAAATATTCGCTTTTTATGTGAAACTTTGTGACTCGCCCCTTTCCTTACGCCCCTCAACGCTCAAATCGTCAGATTTTTGTAAATATACACTGTTTTGCATTTACTTAACTTACCTTATTTTAATCTGACGATTTCGAGTTTATCTAAGAATATATTTTTTTTCGGACCACCTTTAACGAACTCCGCTGTATTAAGAGCCAATATATGGTAGGGGTACATGGTTCCTCTACATATCGCGGGTCCGGAGTAACAATGACGTAGCTGCAAATTTTTTCAATTCCTTTTTATTGCTTAATTAACTTCTAAAATACTATGTACACATGATACAAAAGCGACAGAACTGTAACTATGTGCTGAGTCACTACAAGGTAGTTGCGTCGTTATTGAAATACGGGCCATTTTAGACCTTCTTTCAGATGAAAAATAACGTAACTGTAAATAGGGTTGAAAATGGGGGGACTTAATGAAGATAATGAAACTGGGACCAATAGGGATGAGAATAAAAGCCATCGCTGTAAGAATATACGGCATACTAAATATTGAAAAATAATTTTTTTGTACAGAAAAATTTTAAGACCAAGAATGACGCAACTGTTGATAGGGTTGAAAATGGGGGTATTAAATTAAGAGAATGAAACTCGAACCAATAGTGATAAAATAAAAGCCATCATTGTAAGAATAACCGCCATACCGATACTCCTGGACGATTACTTCTCATTTTATCCGTAATTTAGATAGCTAAAAATCGCTTTTTTGCTCTCCTGAAAATTTTGGCTTTGTTGTTTGATTATATTTTGTGGAACAGGTATTTAGATCATTAATTATTTATTACATATACATAAAAGTATAAGTGATCTGCAACCCAAGCATCAGCTGTTATAAGATTTTACACTTGAGTGCATGAACTTGAAATTCTTGATAGTGAGTAAATGTCTGTTATAATTACACTGTTTAAGTCATGTGGCATTTGCGGCAATATTATGGAAGTAAGTGATGATGACTCAAAAAAATTTTTAACAAATACTGAATTGCGATTTATTCCGAATCTTTGGGGATTTCCCTATATTACATTCCCTATATACAGAATTAGTAAGTATTTGTCGACTTTCAAAGAAGCATTCAATCATATTCAATCTTTATAAGAATATACATATAAGTTATAAGCAGTATTCGTAATATTTTTAGAATAATGTCCATTTACCAAGCATGCAAAAGTGGACATAAAGGGCCTACACAGCTCAGATGTATTATCCTTTTTATGTCGATATTTTATCGAGTATTGTATCGATACCGTATCGAAATCAATATCAATACGATATTTTTATAAGAAAGTATTGCCGATATCGATATACGATACGATACTTCATTGGCATAACCAATAAAATACTTAATTCTTAAAAAGTATCGATATTGTATCGTATCGTGAAGCTCTAAATTTTCCTGAAGCTCTCCCGAATCTAGTACAAAAGGTTTATTTCCTCGCCTAAAAATGAACTTCCATCAAGTAACGGTCGAATCCATCACTAATTTTTATATTTTTCAGATATCACAGGTCGTTGTGCATCCAGGATATAGAGGAGTCAGTCAGCGATATGTTGCTGACTTGGCTTTACTTATTACACAAGAACTATTCAAACTTGAACCAGTAATTATGCCGGCGTGTTTTGATAATGTTAATACCATATATTTGAAAAATTATCAAGTGGGAGAGGTAAGTAATATTGAATTGTCTTCTTCAAAATGACTATCCATTCCAAATGTTGTCGATCATCATGGCTATCTTGACTTTGTTTACCACAGTGCGGAACAGTTCAGTGGTAGTCGTGTTATACCACTTTCGTAAATTTTCAAGACAGGAAATGCGTATTCTTCCCGGTCCTGTCTTGGCCTTTTACCTTCCCTTGGAGAATTAGTTGGATAAAGCCATAACGTTTTTGATTGAATTATACGATACACAAATATCCGCTGATCCAAAATTATTGTCATCATAGTCAGCTCCGTAGGACAAAGATATTGTGCGTGTCTATCATTAATTCAGATAATTTTTTCAGTTTACGTCAACTTTAATTTTTAGTCCAGAAAGCCACTGCGCATCCGCTAGGAAAAATATTCCGATTCGGATTTTTTGTACAATCTTACTCAAAAAGGACCCCTTTTAACAAATTTGCATGTTGCCACGACCAAAAGTGGGTCAAAAATTTTTTAAACGTTTTTTTTTTGCTTTTTTTCCTAAAATTATTTCTTTTGTATGGAACAAAGTTTTTTTTAGATTTTTTGGATCATTCCAAACAGAATAGGTCTTTATTGACGTTTCTCTAAAGTTAATAGTTTTTGACATAATAAGCGATTATAAATTGAAAAATTGCGAAATTGGCCATTTTTAACCCTCAAAAACTATGTGAAAAACTGAAAATTTGAATGTTACCAAGGTAGGTACGTATTCTTTGAACATCGATTGATGAAATCCTGAAGTTTTTTGCAATCCAATATTCAAAACTCCTTTGTTTTTTAATTGCTAATCAAGCGTGCGCGACACTATTTTCCACCATCAGTATGGTGCAAATGAAAGGAATAAATTCGTTATTTCGTAAACCGGCGACTTTAAGGAAAAATCCCAAAATAGGTCGATTTTTATTTTTAAGTTATGATATTGTGGCATATATGGTATACTAGTGACGTCATCCATCTAGGCGTGATGACGTAATCGATGATGTTTTTAAATGAGAATAGGAGTCGTGTGCTAGCTCATTTGAAAGGTTCTTCAGTTCTTTATTCAGTAATATAAACATTTATATAATTATCTATACAGGGTGTCCTTATACTTCTTTTTTGGTCAAATAATTTAATTTAATAAAAATTTTTTGGACACCCTTTATAAATAATTATGTAAATGTTTACATTACTGAATAGAGAATTAAAGAACCTTTCAAATGAGCTACCACACGACCCCTATTCTCGTTTAAAAAATCATCGATTACGTCATCACGCCCAGACGGATGACGTCACTAGTATACCATATATGCCACAATATCATAACTTAAAAATAAAAATCGACCTGTTTCGAGTTTTTTCCTTAAAGTCGCCGGTTTACGAAATAACGAATTTATTCCTTTCATTTGCACCATACTGTATACTAGTGTATACACATGCAACGGTGGAAAATAGTGTGGCGCACGCGTGATTAGAAATTAAAAAGCAAAGGAGTTTTGAATATTGTATTGCAAAAAACTCTTCGGGATTTCATCAATCGATGTTTAAAGAATATCTACCTACCTTGGCAACATTCAAATTTTAAGTTTTTCACATAGTTTTTGAAGTGTAAAAATGGCCGATTTCGCAATTTTTCAATTTTTAATCGTTTATATTATGTCAAAAACTATCAAATTTAGAGAAAAGTCACTAAAGACCTTTTCTGTTTGGAATGATCCAAAAAACCTAAAAAAAACTTTGTTCAATGCAAGAAAAATAATATTAGGAAAAAACAAAAAAAAACGTTTAAAAAATTTTTGACCCACTTTTGGTCCTGGCAACATGCAAATTTGTTAAAAGCTTTTTGAGTAAGATTGTGCAAAAAATCCGAATCAGAATATTTTTCCTAGCGGATGCGCAGTGGCTTTCTGGACTATTTTCGAGTTTTAGTAAACAAAATTATTATTAAAAATGGTTTTCGCTAATGAATAACCAAGGGGGTTTATTCCAACGAAGACCTTTTTGAAGAATTCACCAATATTACGGTTCATTATGACGTCTTTTGCAGAACTATTTTATATTCTCTTTTTGCAGAAATTTTTCATTTTATAATATAAAAGCTATAGGTACTTACTGAAATCGAAGGTTGTAAGTGACATGACAATATCTATTATATAAAAGTAAACCTGAATTCAGCATTTTATACATATATTATTGGACTATATATTGGCAAAACAAATAATTTAATTCATATACCCATGTTAGAAATTTTATTTAGAAAATTACTTCATAACAAATGGTAAATACTTTTGTTTAGTACCAAAAAATAAGGAACAGATGGCCATAAACAAAAAACCAGAAATAAATGTAATTATATGTTAAAAAAAAACTTGTCAAACAAAATCAAACCTGTCGGGATTCTGGCGTGTCGGGATTTTGGCCTGTCGGGATTCTGGCGTGTCGGGATTTTGGCCGTCGGGATTTTGGCTATCGGGATTTTGGGGTAGACCCGTTTAAAGCAGTCAGGAAAAACACCTGAATTAAAAACATAATGTACTAGGTTTGTAATTGGAACTATAATGAAGTCACTAGTCTCTTTTATTACTTTGCTATTTAATTCACTAATATCTAAACATTTAGAATTTTTTAAACAATTAATTGTGTCAGATGACTCTTCTGGCAAAACCGGATAAAGATAAAAAGAATCACTCGGATTCGGTAAATTTCTAAAATTTAACAAATCTTTGTTGCACACAAATGGCAGAGACCTAATTATATCAATTGCCACATTAACGAAAAAATCATTGAATGCATCAGGAGATAGTTCAATAGAAGGTGGATCATGAACAGATTTATTCCTTTCGAAATTAATTATTTTCCAGCAAGCTTTTGACTTATTATCAGACGAAGGTATAAATTTATCATATGCTGCTTTCTTTGCATTCTTGAATTGATTTTTATAAATATTTTTGAGCTGGGTGACAACTTTGAAATCACAGATTTTTCTACTTACATCTGCCCTAATCTTAGCAGCAGTTAGTGAGTTTTTCATTAATCTTAGATCATCATTATAACAATCAACTGGAGAATATTTGTCCTTGGAAATATACTTTTTACTGGACAATAATCACATACTAAATGTTGATACTTAGTGATAAGAAAATTGGAACAGTAGTCAGTGTCTTAGACCGACTTAATTGAATTAAAAATAAACCAATCAAAAAGACTTAAACATTATTTAATTTTTAATATTGAGTTCTCTGTAAAAACCCTTCTGAACGATGCTTGCGAAGATATTTCCATAGTTTTAAAAATTGATATATACTGACCACGATGATCTGAGATGCCTGGTTCAAGTAATAATAATAATAATTGGGAAGCAGAACTTCGCATAAACCACCTTACTAAGGACGAAAAAGTGCGCGCCTGGATGGGTAAACCTCTGCACGGGCGACATCCCAATGAGGTCAGCCAAGATTATGTCGACAATATAGCGTCGAACTACTGGTTGACATCAGGAAAGATGTTCCCTGAAACGGAGGGTTCATTACTGGCCATTCAGGATCAGGTTATACCAACCAGAAATTACCTGAAATATATCATCAAAGACCCTCATGTTCAAAACGACAGATGCCGATATGGATGTCAAGTCCAAGAAACCATCCAACATCTTACAGGGGGCTGCCTGGCATTTGCTGCAACTGAGTACAAGGAACGGCATGACCGCGTGGGAAAAATCCTTCATCAGGAGATAGCTATCAAGCTGGGACTTCTCCAAACCGACCATCTCCCATATTATCAATACGTCCCTGAGAGTATGCTTGAGGATGGCAACTACAAGCTATACTGGGACCGCACTGTGCTCACAGACCAAACAGTGGCGCATAATAGACCAGATCTCGTATTAGTCAATAAATTAACGAGACAAACAACCCTCATTGATGTGGCGATTCCTAACAACAATAATCTACGTACTAAATTTACTGAAAAGATCGCCAAGTACAGAGATCTGGAAATTCAAATACGGAGACAATGGAGAATGTAAAGTACCCAGACGATACCGATTATTATGTCTACTACTGGAGTCATTCCGAAGACCCTCCTCGAAAGCATAAAAAAGCTGGGTCTTAATGAACATCTTTATAAGACCATGCAGAAAGCAGTACTACTCGCAACGGCCAGATGTGTACGAAAATTTTTGGGAGATACACCTGCATACCAAGTCACCTAGGGCTCGATAACACGGAAAGAGTCCCACCAGAGCTCAATCCTTTTGATACCGTAGGTATCTGGGATGAGTAAATTTTCCCCTTAGAGGGAGTGTGAGCCGTATGGCTAAATCTGGATAATAATAATAAATGCCTTTATTAATGTCTTCCAAAAAAAAAGATACAAAAATAACAGAAAAAAATTTGGGGCGAGATTCAGTTCGTACGTTACTTTTAACAATATATTTTTACAGAGAAGCTTTAGCAGTCAACGTACGTCTGCTCTTCCACCTAACCCCTAAAGTATACCGGTAACAATCGAAGAGTAATCGTAGTTTGTTATTATGTTATCCAAGCACGGGGCAGAAGTAGCAGTAACTCTCGTGTATTCGTCAATTTTTATGAAAAGTCCAAAAGACAACAAAATGGTCTAATTAATTCATCTAGATGGATATGATTAATTTTAAAATCAATGTTAAAATCCCCTAATATTACTATATTTTTTCTGGAGTGAATATTGTGGATAACATATTTTTAAAATTTTTAAGAAATATTTTACATCACCCTTACCGGACCTATAAACTGTCACAAGAAGAAGTTGCAGCTTACAAATCTCGACCGCACAAAACTCGCTTGACTGCTCCATATTAAAATCTTCTAGAGCTATTATAGACCAGGGTAATAAGCTAGAAATAGACCACGTTCGGGACACTCAAAGATCCAGGTAGCTGACTACTTTTTAAGTTATTGTATACCTATTGGATGAAAACCTACCTGTTTCCTGCCTAGAGTTCGCGTCCGTTTTTTAATTATTAACAATTTAGTGCAAAAATCGTGATTTTTCGATTTTTTGCACCCCATTCAAAAGCTAAATAGTTGACATAAAATTCCAAAATTTAATTTTTTAGAACATTAAAAAACCTTCAAAATGCCGATTTTTGAAAGTTAAAAAGTTAATTTGTTGCTACGTAAACTGCAAAATAAGTGAAAATGGTTATGTGTTAATAACTTTTACTAATACTACCTTAGAACTTTAGTGTTTCACCCAAAGTTGGGTATTGGGGTACTTAACAAACCCTCAAAATTTGAGACCGATCCATTAATTAGTTTAAGAGTTATTCTAATTGTATATCCCAGAGACCTTTATTTGCAATAACATAAGACGGAAAATATCTGAGTATGCCAAATAAAAGTAGAAAACTGATACTATCAAAATGTACTAAAAAACGATAAAAAGATTATCTAATAATTATAGTCAAAAATCCTAATTCTAAATTTGTGAAATTTTGCAGTTTAAAAACATTTAGAATAACTTTAAAAATATTGTCTGTAGAAAATGTCATTTTACATATTAGAAAAGCTGGTATTTTAAACGAATTTTTAAAAATGTAGTTTAACTGGTGACTAGTCGTGGTAAGTGAAGGGGGAGCTGGGAGCCGACAAATGCACGAGTTCAAAAACTAAAAAAGCAACTTAAAACTAATATTATTTTTTATATCTCGGGATCTATTGAATATATTTTGATGGTTTTTTTTTTAATTTATTTGTAATTTTTCTGTACACTACAAATATAGAATTTGTCTAGACAGTTATTAATTAATAAACAGTCTAATTTGTTTAAACAATTTTTGAAAAAATAATTTTTTCCCAAATATCCATGATTTTAATTATACTATCCCTATTAATCATAGAAAAAGTTAAGGTATACTTTAATAAATAAATTATCTTCATCATTTCATTATCTTCATCATAAAAATCATTTATTTATTAATGTGTAGTTTAACTTTTTCTGTGATCATTAATGATACTATAATTACAAAAATAGATTTTTGTAAAAACATATTTTTTCAAGCATTGTTTAAACAAATTAGACTGTTTATTAATTAATAAATTTATAAACAAATTGCATATTTGTAATGTACTTAAAAATTACATACCAATTAAAAAAGAAAGATCAAAATCCATTGAGTTGATCCGGGGATACAGCAAATTATATTCGTTTGAAATTGCTTTTTCGGTATTTTAACTCACTGGATTTGTAGGTTCCCCTAGTAATCGTTTGCACTACATTTTTGAAAAATCCTAGTGGTGCTGTGAAGGTATAATGTTTTATGCAAATTTTTTAAGAAAAAATACAAATCCCCTTCTTTAAAATGGCATTAATGAGATTCCTTAATTATTATAAACAAATTAGCTGTGATTAAAAAAATATGGCTAACTTTGTCCCAAATGAGCCCAGGCTAAATTTTTTATTTGAAAATTCGTGTTAAAATACTATATGTTCGAATATATAAAAAGATTGTTTCTACGGACAACATTTTTAAAGATATTCTAAATGTTTATAAACTACAAAATTTTAAAAATTTGGCATTAAAATTTTTGACTATGTTAATCATTTTTTTATTTTTTTTAATACATTTTGATACCATCACTCTTCTACTTTCATTTGACATACTCAGAATTGCTCTATCTTCATTATTTTCTGTCTTATCTTATTGCAAAATAAAGGTCTCTGGGATAAACCAATAGAATAACTCTTAAACTAATTAATGGATCAGTCTCAAATTTTGAGAGTTTGTTAAGTACCCCAATATCCAACTTTGGGTGAAACAATAAAGTTCTATGGTGGTTTTAGTAAAAGTTTTTAACAAATAACGATTTTCACTTATTTTGCAGTTTGCGTAGCAACAAATTAACTTTTTAACTTTCAAAAATCGGCATTTTGAAGGTTTTTCAATGTTCTAAAAAACTGAATTTTGTAATTTTATGTCAACTATTTAGTTTTTGAATGGAGTGCAAAAATCGAAAAAATCACGATTTTTGCGCTAAATTGTTAATAATTAAAAAACGGACGCGAACTCTAGGCAGGAAACAGGTAGGTTTTCTTCCTATAGGTCTACAATAACTAAAAAAGTAGTCAGTTACATGGATCTTTGAGTGTCCCGAGAAAATCCTTATTACCCTGGTCTATTACACGAAAATTTACATGTGTTTTAGTAAAAATTACTACACTACCGTGAATTTTGTCAGTTCTAGAAAAGAAAGCTGCATTTATATAGCTATCAAAATTAATGGTTCTTAGGTTAATGTCAGTTTGCCAGTGTTCAGACACACAAAAAATATCAAAATTTTGTTCTGTAAGAAACACCTCAAACATTTCAATCTTGTTTGATAAACATTGAGCATTAATATGAAAAATACTCACCTCACTCTTACATTGTATAATGTTTTGTACTGCTTTATTATAACCTGAATTTTCTTGATTTCTCAATTTGCAGGACCCACTGTTGCATTCATCGTTGGTGTGGTGGCATCCTTTTGCTGGCAAGAAACTTAGATGCTAATGATCCGCTGGGCCATTTATCTCTTTGCCAATCCTTTCTGAAATTTGATTGGTTAATAGTTAACTCAATGATGCATAAGTCTCTGGATGTTTTGATTTATGGTTTTCACATTTTGCTTTTGGAAAATGCTGTTTTATCATCGATTCCATATCTTCTAATTTGGTGTCTGGTGTTAATCTGGTTACATGTAAGGATATTTTAAGCAAGTCGGGGCTCAAATTCATAAAACGCTGCAAAATTTGAATTTTATTATGGACTTTTTCGACAATAGGGTCATAAATTTAAATACACCGATTATATTCCCCCCTCGATTCTGTAATTTGACTCCCTGCGATTTCTTTCTGTAGTCACATTTAAAAAATTCGATTTTTAAAACTCCTGTAGCGGATTTGGAAGATCTTAAGCTTTATCTCCACCAAAGCAGCATACCGCAACTTACTGCAACAACAACATAAAAGTTGGCTGTTGTTGTAGTATCTTACACTGCGTTGCAGTATATTTATGTCGCAGTGGGAGTATGTTGTGTGTTTCCATCTTCGGCGGTAAATATAAAAGGAAATCTTGCAACATTGTGCAACAGTGGCAAATGTTAACATCAGTGTGGACGGCTTGTAATTAGTCGTAGTCATAGGCGTAACCAGGGGGGTTTGGGGTTTGTAACCCCCCCCCCTCCATTGGGATGTATTTTGAGCTAGCTCTATACGCTTAACACCATAGCCCTCAGAGACCTTAAAGTAGTTGTAACCCCCCCCTTTCAGGTAGTTGTAACCCCCCCTTAGGATCATCCTGGTTACGCCTATGGTCGTAGTCCCTAGTTGTTGACAGGTTCGAACTGTTTTGTTGTGTTTTTTGAATTTGGTTATAAAATGGTATTTAAATGAACTGTAGAAATCTGCATTAATTTTATAGACAATTAGTCGTGTGATAGATGACCGAAGTTAAGTTTAACGTTTGAGTTAAAGTTAAGATAATTCTCAGGAATAACGTGCCCATAATTATATAGGTAAAATTTGGTGTGATGTATCGCTCGTAGTTATGAGATAGTTATATCATCAACGTTATATTAAAAAGAAGTTTTGAGGAACAAATTTTGAAGTAACAAAGAGAACCTTATGTACAAATAGTACAAGTTGGAGTAAGCGCGAGAGATTGTTCCGAACATACCCGTCGTCGGCTACCGCCGATGACCGAACACCAAACAGCTGTTTGGGTTCGTTGGTGTTTCTAAGTTGCTTTCAAACGGTAGATAGAAACAGGGTTGCCAGATTGGTGTATTTTCCCAAAATTTTGGGTTAATTTGAAAGCGTCTATTGAAATTTTTCTAAGCAGAAATTGTAGTGGGATTTTTTGGGGGCGGAAAATTATGAATGATTTTAAGGGGTTATGATAAATTAAATTTGCAAATGTACATAGAACTGTATATTATACTCCGATATAATCGAAGACGATAGGAACTATGAATTATTTCCATGGCCCTCGTTGATATTGTAGTATGAATTTTGCTTTACTGTTCTCTTCATTTAACTAATAATTTATTAAAATGCGGCAACAATTTAAATTTGGGGACTTTGGGGTATTTAAGCTTCAATTTCAGGGAATTTCAGTTTCTAAGTGGGGGATTTATAAAATATCATCTGGCAACTCTGGATAGAAAGCTCAGTAGGTACTTAAAATAAAATTTCAACTTATATCGCTTGATTTGATTTTTGTATAATTTTTAAAATTGTATTACCCTTCTATTCTTAATTATTAAATTACTAGCTTCTAAATTCACTTGATTTCTGTCTAAAAACAAGTCAAAAGATGAACCTAACCTTGCATAACTACAGAGTTATCTCATAACTTGAGGTTTAACGTCGCGTTATAAAGTGACCAGATAACTCAAGAACTGTCAAGAAATAACGCAAATAGTTAAGTTAAGTATGATACATCACACCAATTCGATGGTTATAACATAACTACAGGATAACTTTACGTTAACGATAACTTCGGTCATCCATCACAGGGCTGAATTAAACAACATACATGTCTTTGAAATGCAACTGATAAAAATTAGAAATGCAAAGAAGCTATTCATGAAGCCTGGTCCCAGATTTATACTACAAAAATAGGAAAAAAACAAGGCTATGAAGAAATCCGGAGCAGGTGCCTTTTTCGTCGCCCAAAATAAAAAACTGTTGCGTCGCAAATACAACTCCATCACTGGTACAACAAAATTGCTTGGGTGGAGACATTGTTACAAAAATATAAAACTTAATTTAACCTACTACAAAATCGTAAAACACCAAAGTATGTTACTTTGGTAGAGACACCCCAGCAAACAAACCGACGTGTTAATTACGTGAATTTTGGGTACATTTGTCACCAATATACGTAAATTGCTTACGTGAATTTCACGTGAAAATTTGGTTGGATTGTCACATTGAAAATACGTCTTTAAATTACGTGAAAAACTCGTCTTCAATAGACGTGTTATTTACCTTAAATAGCAATAAAATGTTTCGGGAAATTCACGTTGCAAATACGTGTTGATTAACGTATCTTTTAGGGAATGTATATATTAGTATTCACGTGAAAGATACGTCCTCGGTTCACGTAAATAATTCGACCTTAATTAACTTATGAATCACGTAATTATTATCCTCATATGATATAAATAAAACAAGCATATAAAGTATTAACAATGTATTTATTTAGTAGAATTTAGAGACTTTAAAACATTTGTCTTGTATAATTATTATAGAAGATAATGAACCAAAAATGGTACCGACCTAAAGACACATTAAAAAATTTGCCAACACAAAACACAACACAGGTCACTTTTTATTTCGAGAAGGACACTTTCTTGGTTTTTCTAATTGCATCATCGGCACTTCAACCCTCGAGCAGTGAGGTAAAAGTTAATACGAAAGCCATTATTATAAATAAACCCGCCTAAAATAAAACGAGGGAAATAAAGCTCTTCACGTTTCACTTTTTGTTGTGAGAAGTTGATATTAGAGGTTATGATCATCGATTATAAAAATCGATTATTTTAAGTTACAGTTAAACTATTGTACTTATACTTTAAATTAGTATTACGTATTTTCATTTTGTTTTAAATTTCTTCTACTATTAACTAATTGGTCTTACTAAAAATCTATTTCAATACCAGAATAATATAAAAAATAATCCTATCGAAACGTATCTATTATTCGATAAATCGATTAATTTAGTTTTCGAACCAACTATGTTAGTCGCGTACCGCGGTCATGTGATAGTATTTAAAGGAGGAGAAAGGCGTGGTAGTACGTCATCACCGCGAGCGATTTGAATCATTTACGTCATCACTCGACATCATTTTAGCTCCTGTGATATTTTTAAAGAAAAAAAAATAGCAAAAATAGCTCCAAATCAAGGTTGGATTGAAATAGTTATGCTAAATGATTTTAAAAGCGAAATCATAAACTTTTTGTTTAAATGTTATTATTATTTACATTACTTTTACGTGAATTACATCTAATTTTTCGACGTCCATAAAATACAGTGAGTAAAATTCAAGCGATACGTATTTAATCAACACCGTTGTAAAATTTTGTTTTCCAAAATATTTCTCAAAATTTAACCAAAGGAAGTTATTTCTGTTTCGTGATTATTACGTGAAATAAACGTACCTTTGCGATGTAACCGACATTCACACCTATTATAAAAAACATGTACTATATTCGTCATTATGATTTTATATTATTCTAATGTCAAACATGTATAGAGGAAGCACTAATATATAGGTGAATGATTTGGCACTGAAATACGTTTTTTTCCCGTCATAAATCACCGAGTTACGTATTCGTTGAAATTTGGCGTAAATTTAACGTAATCATCACGTAACTGGGCTCAAACCTGTTTGCTGAGACACCTTAAGACAAACAATAGAGAATCATATTGAAGAATTAAATACTATTTGGTGGGTTCTAAACAACGTTATAGACTCAATGAGAAGGAGAGTTACGTTCACTACGGCCTAGCCTAGAGCATAGTATCCTACTCTTCATATCCGTGAAATCTGGCATTCAAAATAATGCATTTATTTTACATAGCGATCGATAATATAGTTTCGATCGCCAGGTAAAATAAATGCATTATTTTATATGCGAGAATTCACGAATATGAAGAGTAGGATACTATGATCTAGGCTAGGATACCATGCGATGGTCTCTGCAGTGAACGCACCCTATCGTTATGTAGAGTGATGTTGGCAGTGGACATATCCAGCATCTTCTATCTATGACTTTATTCATTACTGTTAGGTACTTATATTTTTGATTTTTGAAAGTTCTGTGTCAAAGGTTTTGACAGATTTTTTTAATTTTTACAATGTTAATCAAAATAATTAAACCAATCATTCAAATTCACTTTATAACAAGGTATGCGTAATTTTTTGCTCGGATAGCTTTGATGAAAATAATTGTGGATCGCTCTTTAGTTATACCTAAATACATGGTACATTTTTTAGGTAGCTGGTTGGGGTCTTACCGAAGAAGAAAAGCCCTCAGAACGTCTCAGAGTTATTAAAATACCGTACAAAGAAGGTGCTACATGCTCCAGAGAACTACCCGAAAGTTGGGAGGAACAGTATAACTTTTTGGACAAAATTTGTGCTGGACGAGTGGATCAGCAAATTGCTGTATGCCAAGGGGATAGTGGTAGTGGTCTGGTCTTTAAAAATCGAGAAGACAGTAGGTAAAAAAACTATACGACTATCCTGTTTATACTACATGATCTGATAAATAACATCCTTTGAAATGAAAAACATGTTTTTTTCAGGACATTATTTTATTTTCGACTTCAGCCGTTTTTGTGCAATTTCCGTTCTGAAGCGCCCCTTCAATATTTCTACATTATTTCCATAAAAAATCTAACGGAGTCAAATCTGGACACCTTAATGGCCATTCGATAGATCCTCTTCTACCTATCCACCTACCGGGGAAACCGTGATTTAAGTAATTTCGTACCTCAACGTCGTAGTGTGAAGGAGCCCAGTCCTTCTGGAACCACAAATCATTTATATTTGGAAGCTGTGGCATCAAATAATTCTGAAGAAATTTGAAATACCGAGGAGCAGTTAATTTTTTTAATATGCTTATTGTAGGTTACTGGTTTTTCTGCCACTTATAGTAATTCCTCCATCCCATTCGTCTAGCACTTTCTTCCTCAGAATAAATGTTGTATAACAATAGTGACTGTATGCAGCCGTATATAGTACTTTTCTTTGTTTTGAACACATTTGAATATTTTCCGTTTCCTTTCATTTTGACTGAGTTTTTATAATAGTTTTTATAATACATGACATGACTGAGTTTTTATAAATTTCTTATTTAGCTAACTAGGTGGTTAGGTACTCCTACAGTATCCATTATACTCCAGAGGGAATGCTAATTGACTGAATCGAAAGCCTTTTCGTAATCTCCGAAACAAAGCAGCATTGCTATATTTTATTCCATCGTTTTTTCTATTATCTGTCCTTTTCCTTGTTCCTTTTCCTGGATCATACTCTATACAGTCAAACCCGCTTATTGGAGTAGTCTTGGTGCCAAGCAAAAGTATTCCTATATCCGGGATATTCTAATAACCGATCATTGGTGGCTAGTAAAAACGTTTCGGGACATCAAATTTCTATTCCTTAAACCGGGATATTCCTTTAACAGGTATTCTAATAAGTGGGTTCGACTGTATTTAATTCTAATATTTAAGTACTCCAGTAATTGGTTTTTACTTTACAGATACTATATTCAAGGATTAGTAAGCATAGCCCCAAATCTGTATACATCCAAATGTAACTACCAAACAAACGCCCTGTATACTAGCGTCGCATTCTATTACACATGGATAAACAAAGAAATGACGATAAATTATTTAGAAGACTGCTTACTTCCACCACATCCAAGAAATGGAAAATGGTCTGTGGGTGGAGGAGAAAAAAAACCTGGTGATATTGTATTGTCCAACACTATTTTAACGTTCTCCTGCAATAGGGGATATATATTATCTTCAATATCTCCTCATTATGATTGTGCAAACTCTTACAACCCACCCACTTGTCTCAGTAAGTATTTTAGTTTAGAAATATTTATTATAAATTATATAAATATATATTACTATTATTGTATGTTTTATAGACTTTCAGAAGGCTTTTGACCTGGTGAAACATGATAAACTAATAAATATTTTAAGGTCATATAAGGTCATATCGATAAAGACTTCAAGGATTACTTCAAACCTCTACCAAGAACAAAAGGCTAAAATTAGAATAAAAAGCGAAATATCTGGAAAAATCAATATCGAGAAGGGAGTAAGACAGGGATGTATCCTGTCACCATTGCTGTTCAATGTTTACTCTTAGAAGATATTATTTAAGAAAGCTTTGGAAGACACATCGGATGGTATAATTATAAACGGGTAATGTATAAATAACCTGCGATATGCTGATGATACGGCCATTCTGGCAGATAATGCTGAAACACTGCAACGACTAATGAACCGAGTAACGACAGCCTGTAGAGAATTTGGAATGAAATTGAATACAAAGAAAACAAAAATGATAGTCATCAGAAGCACTAAAACAGAAGGGTGAAGGTCATCGACACCTGATATGAAAAACATTGTAACTCACTTTTGCTTAGTTTACAGGAGAGCGATTTAAAGAAATTTCCAAAACATTTTATTTTTTTACTGGGTCAGCTTTTATATTTTTTGTAATGTTCTTAATCCATATTTTATAACTTTTTCTCAGCTTTTCACTTTTATATATAACATTGTTGTCAACATTACTGGTCCTGATTTAGGTCGAGTTACAATAGCAAATTTTTTCAGAATTTTTGGTGAAAATCATTGTAAGTGGTTTATACAATGATATTTCAACACAGTATGTTTCTTTGGTTAGGTGCATATAAATTGTAACCAATCAGTAAATATCCAAATAAAGAGATTATAATTAATTTATTTTACTGGTTTTACTTGAAACGTGATTTTTTTGCTCAGACAAGTAGTATTTAAGAATTTACGTCATACATACTAACAAGAAGTAGGTAAATAAAATAATATCTTTTAGATTTATTTATTACAAAATGAACATTTACAATGTTGTTCTGAAACTATTTCCTTGTGGCATTTTTATAATAAACTATTTTTAATGGGAAATTAGCCACAATTTTACCAACAAATTATTTTATTAACGTTTCGAAGCTCAAATCGGGTTTCGTTGTCAAAATTCAAAATACTACTAAAATAAACAAAAATGTTGTTGCTAAGTAAAAAAATTCTTCTAATAATTTATTTAATTTTAATAAAATAAATTTAATGTTAATAAAATCATTTTTTTTTATTTGGTAAAATTGTGGCTTATTTCCCATTAAAAATAGTTTATTTTAGAACATTTACAAATTAAAAAACAGTTTATATTCTATTAAAAAATAAACAAAATTAACCCCATGCAAACTTTTATTCAGAGTCATTATCCGAATATTCCGTTTGTTGAGAGTGGGGAAGATTTAAATAAAAACTGCTTTACCAGAGCACAAAGCAACAAGATCTTTATATTTTGAAGTGGTTATGTGAAGTAACCCATTAAATGCTAAATGAAATAATTGTACTTCCCATAAATCGTGTATATTTTTATTCCTGGATTTGGTAGCCCTTTTGCTCGATTTTGGTTTGCATTCTGTTTATAAACGATAATTGATCAGAAATAAGATCGTACTGAAAACTAATATAATATGTGGTTGTTCTTTATATATTTTTACGTATTGTATTTTCGAACAGAAAACTTGTCGTTTATCTATATCTAAATCCCAATTCGGTATTTTCTTTAACATTGATTTAAAATCCAAGATGTCATTTTGACTTAGTTCTTTCAAATCGTATGGTTTTCCTGTGACTTTAGCACACCTTATCAGTGTATACCACTAGTGTGGTACATAAACAACTTGGTTCTTTTTTCTTCGCTCAATAAGGGCGTGCATTGAATCACCCTCAGATTGAGAGTGGCCCACCTCAAAAAACGTGTGTGTAATATTAATATTCATGATCTTAGCTGCATAAATATACATTAAAAATATTATCCGATTTCGATTTTGTCCTCCAGAACAATCTGAATAAAATCTAAACTCTAATGCTCCACCAGCAACTTTTCTCTTAATAAAATCAAATAGCGCACTGCTGATTTCATTAGGCCCCTTTTTACCTGTGGTTTCATCCCATGCATAACAATAACCTTCCGCAGATCCAAGATCAAAGATAGTTAAGTTATACACTTTAAACTTCCTTTTATAATAAAACAATGATACATCTGATTGGAGCGTAGTTAATATTTTTTGCAAATCAAAGCAGGCAGTTACAACCGTTTCTGTTTTCTTAGTGGTCTTAGATCTTTATCGCGATTTTTGGTTTCACGTGTAACACATTTATTTGCAATAATATGTAAAGCATATTCTTTTTCTATTTGGCCTTTCTCTGCTTTAGTGTTATGTAGATTGCAAGTAAGACACATATCTTTTTTCGGTGCAAAAAAACCGATATTAAACTCAGTATTGAATATGTTTCTGTACTGACTTTTGGTGGCTGGTTTATCGCATGGGTGATTCTCTAACATCCTTTCATTATATAGTGAATACAATTTGGGAAAAGTTAAAGACTCATCAAAATACATCTTACTTGTTCTTTGCCTTACGTAATGGGATTCTTTTGCTGGAACAGAGTTTATATGCCCACGAATCGAATTTTTAATACTTTCGTCTGCAGCATTTGCCCTGTTCTTGTGGCGACGACGCATATCTCCAGGTATACGGCCTCCGCCTTCATGACTATCAATTTTTTTGAATAGTGTAGTTAACCACATAATATCTGTTATGTTAAAAGTGTCCAAAAATGTTTTCTTACAAACTTGAAGTCAGTGTTCTGTCAACTGCAAATTATATTCATATGTCCAGTGTCTTCTGGACTCTTTTAGCTTTGCAACTTTCCTCTTTTGTCTGATAACATAAATATTCGCTTTGTTGGTCATGATCAGCCATTGCCCAAAAATTATTAAATACATTGAGTCTATAATTTTCTGATAATTTCGATTTACATTTTCTGATACATTTATCATTACATCCAGGTCCCAGTTCTCTAATTTTCGTTTTGCCAGTAAATTCTTGGCCTCAGTTTCTTCAAGACATTCATTTTTCAAACACTAGGATCCCTTTGTCTCTTCCTTCTAAGATTTTTCTTCTTGGGGTATTGTTTTTTCTTAGCAGACGTATCTAATTGTATCTTCGATGCATGTAGAAGTTTGCACTGTCGATGTATCTTGAGCGTGCAATCCACTGTGACCATTGATTATCTGAGTTTCATCAGTAGAAGTTAGTTCAGCAGTGAATGATATAGGTGTTATTATTTTTGTTTGAAATTCTAAACTAGTATTTTTATGTGAGTTTTTACGATTTGAGGCATGCTTACTATACTCAGCAGTTAATAATATATAATTTACCTCCTGACTATATTGAGTTACAATGTTGTTCATCGTAATATTCCACTACCTTGCTTTCTTGTATCACAACTTACAATGCAGTTATAAAAACTTACTCAATAAATGTTTCGAGAAAAACATTGTATCCCATGTTACAATGTTTTAGTAAAAAAGTTTCATCAATAATAAAAAATTTTAATATTGTAACATTGGTTACAATGTTTTTTCCACCCAGTGATCAAAAATTTGCACTTACAATGAGGTTATTTTGTTAAATAACTTTATAATTACATAAGATAGGATAAAAGTTCTTAGACCAAATTGAAGGTTATCGTTTATAGATGCTATTTAAGCCATAGTTGAAAAACATTGTAAGTGGAGATACAATGTTTTTCATATCAGGTGTCGCGAATGTCGAAGGAACAGATTTGGAAAGAGTAACAAGAATAACGTACTTTAAAAGTAATTTTGATGAAACTTGGAACCACTCACTAGAAATAAGAACACGTCTGGAAGAGGCACATACAGTGTTTTACAAAACCCAAAAAGTTCTATGCAACCGCTATGCCAGCTGGGTATGAACTAGAATACTTAAGTGTTATCTTTGTTCTCACCTTGCTCTTAGGGCTGCTTTATCCATTAGGCAATGCAGGCAGCTGCCTAGGGCGGCACATTATGAGAGGGCGACACAAATACTGTACAAGAAATATTTGTCTATAAAAATTATGGATCTGGGTACTCCCAAGAAGCAATTTTTCTACGCATTGGTTGTCAGTACAAACAAATGCACTGTATATAACGTTGCCACAGTGGACTTTCAGTTGTTTCGGCCAACGACCCCTAACCCGACTGACATTACGATGTCACAACGTTAAGTAATATCTTTAGTTATATGGGCAACTAAGTTATTACTATTGTGACAACTATACATATCACAGTTAAGTTTTTTCAACAATCGCAACTACTTAAAAACGTTATAATGCTAAACTAATTTACGCCCATGGGTTTTCTGGCCGACCAGGTAGTTGTCTCTCACGACCCCAGGGCCTTTACGTATAGTTCTATGGATGTGTGACACGTTTACGGCAACTTCAGGAGCAAAAAAAGAATTTACTTTATAATCGTACTTTTTTCTTATTATTTTATATTTTATTTTGCTGGAAATTTTCGATTTATTTAACAACCTGTTTATTTGTTTTTTATTAGCTGGTTTCTCCATTGTCCATTGTTTTATCAGTAGATTTGATAAGCTTAAATCTTTGTATCAGCTTTGCTAGACAGGGCTGCCAGGCCAGTTCTTACTCTTTCAGTACTATATCCGTTGCAAGATAATTTGGCTGAAACTCCGACAAAATATGTACTTTTTGTACATATTTTGTCTGAATTCCATCCGAATTATCTTGCAGCGGATAGTAGTTTTGCTTTCAAAAAATCAATAGAAATCAGTAGATTCTTTTTAGGCCCTGTAAATACAGTAAAATCTGTGTTAACGGCTACCTGTCAAAATCGCCCGGTTTCATAATCAACTTAAAGTAAACATTAAGTAAAGTTCACTTTAAAGTTGACATTTACCCATATATGAATTGTGATAAAGGTAGGTACCAACTTACTTAAAATTTAAAATCCTTAACTGATTATGAAACCGAGCGTTACAATCATTTTGAAAATTCTCCAAACCAATTATATGAAGATTTCCTTATTTAGATCTGGCATTTACCAGTTTCATTTCTCTGTCCATCTATTATCATCATCTACGTCCTGAATCTTATTTTCGGTAATGACATTGGGAAATTGTAACAAAATGTCTGAAAATTAATTTAGAAATGGGGTGAATACTATTAAAAAGCAAATTTTATTTTAGTGATAACAAAATATGGAAATATACCAAACATCTAAAAAAAAACATTGCCTACTAGAATTTTTTTAATAATATCAAAAATATACCAAAACAATAGATATCTACTAAATGTGGCAACGTTGTTAAGGAGAATGATGCACTTCATTGCACTGGTCACATGACCTCTGTCACCCAATAAGAGGGTGCGTTCTAAAGTGGTTGGGATAGTCGGTCCAGGCCGTGTTTGGTCGGCGATTGGACTTCTCGGTTGTCTCATCCGTCTATGGTTGGTAATAAGGTATATTTTAAGTAATATTGGTAATGTTGTTTAATGCACCATTTTGGTTTTTTTGGGATGTAAAAAAAATAAAAAACAAAATATAAAAAATGCAGGCATTTTCTAATACCTTTAAAAGCACCATCAATATATTAAATTTATACAAAACATCTTTAACATAAATTCTGGCTTTTATATTAAAATTAGATTTTTTAAATATACATATTTTTTGTTAAAAAGGTGATAAAAAATGAGCGCGTGTGTTTTTTAAAGGTGGAATATCCATATTTGACGGTAATCTGAGATGGGTTTATAAATTTCACATCAGGTACTTTTGTTTAAGTCCTTATTTATGTATTTATATAAATTTAAATACCTGATATGCTGTCAAAATAGTTTACTTTTTATATAGGTAAAAAAACACAACCAGCCCGACTCTTTGAGCAACCATTGCACGCAGTCACTTTTTATAGTCGCTTCATTTGTCTTATGCAACGCTTAAGGTTGCCTAGGCAACGTCAAGACAACTCAAAAATCGTCCACCAAATTAGTGCAGAATTGGGTCGTCTTCTAGGCAATAACAACGTTGTAACTAAACGTTGCCACGCGGTAGACAACGTTATCGCGTCGACAAATTGCTACTTGGGCTGTCATTAAAGAGTATGAAGCTCTTTCAAATTACTTTACCGCAAGGACGTCAAAAAATTGTGCCCAAATAAAACATATAAAGAAATAAGAAAGAGAAAAAGAAAAATTCAATTTGACGAGGGGGCCGATGATGAACTAAACTTTTCAGCTAGTGATGAGAAGAAAATCCACACATTCTATATTATAATCGACACTCTGATAAGAGACCTGAATAGACGTCTGGAATCTTATCGACTTATTTATCAACGTTTTCGTGTTATTAACAGATTTGCCAAAATTAAGCAATGAAGAAATTATTAAAGAAGATGAAAATTCGGTACACAATAAAGACAACCAAGATACATCATTCGTGCATGAATGCATTCGAAATGCATTTGGATACCACAATAAAATCACCAATTGACATATATCTTATGTAATATTTAAAGAGAGTTAGTGCAGTAACTGAAGGTGGATATGAGCTATTACCTCCGATTTCGTTGAACCTCCATCGATTTGCATGAAAATTGGTGAATAGTTAGAGGATATCTCAAGGAACAAAGGTGACATGGTGTCAACTTGCGCTTTTACCCTGGGGGTTAATGCCACCCCTTCTCGGGAGTGAAAATTATTTTATTAAAAATATCCCCAGAATTCGATAGAGGGGCAAATTCTAAGCAAAATTTGTTACATAAAGTTATTAAAATAAATCAAAACTTTTTGAGTTATTAAAGATCAAAGATTTTAATTTTTGTGAGAAAAATGCATGTTTTTAACCGATTTTTCATAAATAACTCAAAAACTATAAGATTTTACAAAAAGGTTATTATTACTACCAAAATAAAATCTCATAAAAAATGAAGTAAACTCCTTACTGAAAAGACCTTTTAATGTTAACTAAAAGTGAGTTATATGTAATTGAATATATATTTTTTCGCCGAGTACCCAAATCTAAGTATTCAAGCTTAAATAACGGGAAAATTATGCATTTTATAACATAACCTTATTAAACGTTATTTTGTTAAACTACTTAGAAATATCTATCAAATGAGCACCCGAACAAGTTGATAGCATTAAAATGTATGCACCAAATATTTTTCAAAATTTATCTTTTAAGACTTTTCCAAAAAAGTTGGACCTATAGTTTTATATAGTTTTATATAAAAAACCCTATAGTTTTATATAGTTATATAAAGTTAAAATATTTGATACAGAGAAAACTAAAATTTGGTTATACATATATTATCACTTTCTACGCATATTGAGTATTTTTGGAGTTATTATCAAAAGAAAATAAAAATTACGATAATTTTAAAGATTCTGATTTTTTTAAATTATATCTTTTTTTTTAATATGTATTCTAAACCAGTCAAAATGGTTGAAATCATTATTTATGCTAATATAAAGAAATTCTTCTAAGGATTACTATAAATTTTAATTTTTGTGGAAATGGCGTATGTTTTATTTTTCACTTTTTCTTAAAAATTCTAAAGGGTTCTCTTATTTTCATCATAACTTGCTTAATTGTGATCATATTGACTTCTACTGAAGCTCATTTGATAGGTACTCCGAAGTACTTTGACAAGTGTTTAGTATAGGTATATTTAATAAAATGCATCTTTTTCCCGTTATTTAAGCTTGAATACTTAGATTTGAATACTCGAAAAAATATACATTCAATTAACCATAACTCACTTTGAATTAACATTAGTTTAGTTCTTTAAACAAGGAGTGTATTCAGCTTTTTATTATCTTCAATTTTGATAATAATAAGTTTTTTGTAAAAGCTTATAGTTATTAAGTTCTACGTCAAAAGCAGCTTTAAAATATGCATTTTTTACGAAAAAATAAAATCTTTGATCTTTAATAACTTAAAAAGTATTGATTTATATTAATAACTTTATATAACAAATTTTGCTTAGAATTTGTCTCTATATCGATTTGTGGAATTATTAAAAAAAATAATTTTCATCCTCGAGAAGGGGTGGCATTCACCACCACGGTAAAAGCGCAAGTTGGCATCATGTTACCTTTGTACCTTGAGGTATCCTCTAACTACTCACCAATTTTTATGAAAATTGATGGAGGTTCAACGATATCGGAAGTGAAAACCTTCAGTGACTGCACCAAGTGGATTGAAAGATATTTTCCCTAATTTTGACATATTGGTTTGCACATTTCCTTGTGCATCCCAGGTGCCAACGTGTCCGCTGAAAGGTCATTTTCGAAAATGTCAAGAATTAAAAATAATTTTTCATCAAGTATGACGCAAGAATGTGCAATTTGTCGATTTTGTCGAGAAAAAATTTTTTTTTGAAAAGTCTTTTTTGAAAAGATATCTCTGATGTGATCGAACTGGAATGACAATTTTTTCTGTTATAGGTATATACACTATACACATCGTAGTTTAAATCCATTTTTAGTGTTTTTGCAAATTTCTGCAATTTTTTTTTCACAAAAATGGTACATGGTTGGAGGGAGGCTACTAGAAAATTGCCTAGGGCGTCAATTGACCTAAACGCGGCCCTGCTTGCTCTATGGTGTTGAAGCCTCGACAAATACAGAAACAACACAAAAAAGAATCCAAGCATTCGAACTCTGGTGTTACCGTAAAATGCTCAGAATATCCTACATGAGCCATACCAGAAATGAGGAAGTCTTGTGGAGAGACTTATGTTTATAATAAAAGAACGAAAAAAAAAACAATATTTTAGTCACATCGTAAGAAATCAAAAGTATGAACTGCTCCAACTTATAATCGAAGGCAAAATCAAAAGGGGATCAGGAAGAAGACGCAACTCTTGGCATAAAAAACCTACGACAATGGACGAATATTAAATGGACAAAAATGTATAGTCGGTTCGCTAAACTCAGACGCAACCGGCTAGATATTTTAGTCAATATTTTTTTTGTTTTTTGCCAATTTTGCAAAAATTGGCAAAATCACTAACTATTTAGTGATTATTAACTATTTAGTAATTATTTTTTGCCAACTTTACTAAAATTGGCAAAATTACCGACTAAAATATCTAGAAAGTTGCGTCTGAGTTTAGCGAACAGACTATAATGGCCTACGTCCTTAAAGATAAGGCAGTGTATGAAGAAGGAGATTACTATTATTAGAGTAGAATATTATTAGAGTAAAAACCGGCAATAAATGCACCAACGAATTTAAGACCACAAAAGGCTTATTACAGGGATGCTCTCATCTCTGACAATGTTCAAGATATTCCTGGAACAAATATTAAAGTCATGGAAAAGGAAATGTGAAGGGATGGAAATACCAATCCGGGACAACTTCTTGTACATATTAAGTTTTGCAGATGGCCAAGTAGTAACTGCTCAAGATGAAGAAGATATGTCCTATATGCTCCGAAAATTCGAAGAGGAATATACAAAAATGGACTAAAAATAAACCTAGATAAGACCCACTACTTGACAAGAGACCAAGAATCAATGAGAGACTTTGAAATGGACGATGATAGGGAAATTAACGGTACTAAAAAATTCAAATAATTAGGATTCATACTCTCAAAGGATGGAACCACCGAGCAACCAGCAGATTAGCACAGAAAAGAACATGCATTAAACAAATGAACGGGGTACCGAGGGATAGACAGATTAACATAAATACAAAGAAGAGAATATATTATAACACCTTGGTACGTAACGTAATGATCTATGGAACAGACAATTGTGTAATAAACAAACGAAACAGGTCCGAAATCACAGCAACTGAAATTGAGTTCATGAGAAGAAGCTGCAGAGTGATAAGAATAGATCGCATTAGAAATGAGGAGATAAAACGAGGAATGGCAGTAAAACAAGACATACTCAGCTACATCGAAGAAAAACTTATTTGGTATGGACATGTGAGAAGAGCAGATCGTACAAGATGGATATCAAAGATTTCGGATTGGAGCCCAATAGGAAAGAGAAGAAGAGGTAGACCCCGTAGATCATGGAGGGATGAACTGGACGAGGCCATGGAAAGATGAGATCTTAGAGACGGAGAATGGCAGAACAAAAAGACAAAAAGACGTTGGCTGAAAGAGGGAACGCGGCGAAAGCTGTAAAAATTCTTATATAGATAGAGAAATATTGATAATTCTTAGTACAATCACCGTTAAACAGGCAGGGTTTATAGCGAGAAAATCAAGTTTAAATAACATCTGCATAGTTGAACAAATAATAGCAAAAAATAATGGCCAAAAATAGATCCATCCATCTGGCGTTTGTGGATCTTAAGAAGGCCTATGACTGGGTACCTACAACCAAGCTATGGGAAACGATGGAAGACATCGCAGTTCCACGAATATTCATAAAAGCAGTAAAAACACTCTACAATAAATAAAAAAGTAGCTTTCAAAACGGGCAATAGAATATATGTACAGTCCATTTAAGACGACAAAGGAAGGGACTACTACACGGCTGCTGCTCATCTCATATCCTGTTCAAAATATGCCTGTAAAAAACCCAGAATACCAATATATCCTAAATTTTGCTGACGACCAAATAGTGATCGCACAAGGCGAAGGTGACCTCAGCTTTATAATGAGAAAACTGGAAGAGGAATATTCAAAGGATAGAATGGAAATAAACCTAAAGAAGACTGAATACCTACCTAACAACGGAGGATACAGCGATAAAACAGCTGGAAATATAAGGATGTATACAAATTAACGGAACACACAAGTGCCAGTATTTAGGTTTCATAATATTAAACAAAATAACAACACAAGAAGGTATAAACAAATAAACTATATTAAATTTACAATCAAGATGCAGTAGAAATAAACAAACTAAGACACGTTAAATGCTACTAGGGCACTCCCGAATCATAATTTTCAATGTATAAACTTTGGAAATCATGATTTAGGATTATCAATTATCTACAATCTACATTGATTAGGGAGTGCTTCTAGTAGAATTTAACGTGTCTTGGTTTGTTTATTTGGGTATATAAATGTTTGGGATTTACAATGTATATACTATGATTCGGGAGTGCTCCTAGTAGCATTTAACGTATCTTGGCTTGTTTCTTTCTACTGCATCTTGATTGTAAATTTAGTATATAACAAACAAGAGACTCCATAGGAAAATTGAACCCGGTACTGGGGGATAAAAACATCACTATAAAAACAAAAAGAAGAATGTGTGGCGACATGCTTCAATTACTATTTTACTACAAATGCTAATTTTAATTTTAATTTTTAATAACTTTTTCAAAATGAAATATAATGGGCCATTTAAAATTCACATTTCTTTCTATACGAAACCAGATGTTAATGGCCTGTTCAGTCTCAGTTTATGTATTGGAAACAAAATTCCCCATTAAATAGTTACCTTATCAGACCTTATGTCAATAAATCACTTTGTAAATGCATTCGAAGACGGTTCTTAAAACCACATAATGACAAACTGATGTTTGTAAGTCAGTCGATTCACAGCCTCGGGTTGGTTCAGACACCAACAGGCGTCGGTCGGTCATAAAACCCTCGCTGGGCAAAACAACAACAAACCCTTACGAGATATAAGCAAAACACGTTTTTCTACCAAACATAAATAAATATTGTATTGACAGTTGTTTGCGTTTTATTAATATTATTTCATTTAACTGTTTCCGTAACCCACCACGGAACAAATGTATAACACCATGACAAGGGGTATCATGACTTATGGGTGTTGGATGGAATTCCTAAGGAGACGCTGCAGAATCCAGACATGCGCTCCTACAAGCCATCCTACAAGGAAAAATATTTGAAAAGCATCTTCCAAGAAGAAGAAGAACCTTAGAACCTAGTTCATCAGTGCAGCTTTTTCGTGCTGTCGCAAACAAGACAGATTGTCATGATGATCGTCAACGTTTATCACGGATAGGTACCCCAAGAAGAAGAAGGATTAATCCAATATGCGCATTGCTTATATTTATAGGTTTCAGTCTCTAACATACCTTCTATGTTCCATGCCAATAACCATCTAGACGCCCTAGAAAACAAAAGCTTTAATTGCAGCGTGAACAAAGCTAATTCTTCTTTAAGTAGCATCTCCGTGACGGAGGTCGGCAATCATCCTAGCTATTCAGACTTTAGTGATGGCTGCTCTGAAAAGTTCATTTGATGTACATCCGTACCATTCTCTCAGGTTGCGCAGCCACGATATTCTGCGTCTCCCTATGCTTCTCTTTCCTTGAATCTTTCCCTGTATAATCAATTGGAGTTGTATCCCTCTCCACGGTCGTGTACCAGATATTTAGATAAGTTTATTACTAGAGTACCTATATCTTTCAGTCTGTGGATTTCAGTTCATACACAGATATTTCACAAAACCTTACAGAAATTAATTATTAAATAAATTAATTTTAGTACTATGCCCGAAAATGTCATTACCCAGTGGATCACAAATTATCTGCAAAAATGCAAAAAATCAACATATACAATGTGAAGATGTGGCTGATGGTGGCAGCGTAACTTTCACATGTCCAAACGGCTTTGTATCAGACCGAGGAACACCCACCAGTACAAAGTAGGTAACAATATACAGTATTGGAAATCTTTTTCGGAGCATAGGAACTTTCAATGCAACAAGTTAGATTCTTGATTTGCAATTAGTCCAGAAAGGCACTGCGCATCCGCTAGGAAAAATATTCCGATTCGGATTTTTTGCACAATTTTACTCAAAAAGGACCTCTTTTAACAAATTTGCATACTGCCAGGACCAAAAATGGGTCAAAATTTTTTAAACGTTTTTTTTTTGTTTTTTTCCTAAATTTATTTTTCTTTGCATGGAACAAAGTTTTTTTATTTTTTTTTATCATTCCAAACAGAAAAGGTCTTTAGTGACTTTTCTCTAAAGTCGATAGTTTTTGACATATAAATAAACGATAAAAAATTGAAAAATTCGAAATCGGTCATTTTTAACCTTTAAAAACTATGTGAAAAACTTAAAATTTGAATGTTGTCAAGGTAGGTAGATATTCTTTAAATATCCATTGATGAAATCCCGAAGAGTTTTTTGCAATACAGAATTCAAAACTCCTTTGTTTTTTAATTTCTAATCACGCGTGCGCGACATTATTTTCCACCGTTGCATGTGTATACAGTATGGTGCAAATGAAAGGAATAAATTCGTTATTTTGTAAACCGGCGAGTTTAAGCAAAAAACCCGAAACAGGTCGAATTTTGTTTTTAAGTTATGATATTGTGGCATACATGGTACACTAGTGACGTCATCCGTCTGGGCGTGATGACGTAATCGATGATTTTTTAAATGAGAATAGGGGTTGTGTGGTAGCTCATTTGAAAGGTTCTTCAATTCTTTATTCAGTAATGTAAACATTTATATAATTATTTATACAGGGTGTCCAAAAATTTTTTATTAAATTAAATTATTTGACAAAAAAAGAATTAGAAGGACACCCTGTATAAATATATTTATATTACTGAATAGAGAATTGAAGAACCTTTCAAATGAGCTAGCACACAATCCCTATTCTCATTTAAAAAAATCATCGATTACGTCATCACGCCCAGATGGATGACGTCACTAGTATACCATATATATGCCACAATATCAAAACTTAAAAATAAAAATCGACCTGTTTCGGGATTTTTCCTTAAAGTCGCCGGTTTACGAAATAACGAATTTATTCCTTTCATTTGCACCATACTGTCGGTGGAAAATAGTGTCGCGCACGCTTGATTAGCAATTAAAAAACAAAGGAGTTTTGAATATTGTATGGCAAAAAACTCTTCAGGATTTCATCAATCGATGTTTAAAGAATATCTACCTACCTTGGCCACATTCAAATTTTCAGTTTTTCACATAGTTTTTGAGGGTTAAAAATGACTAATTTCGCAATTTTTCAATTTTTAATCGCTTATATGTCAAAAACTATCAACTTTAGAGAAATATCGCTAAAGGCCTTTTCTGTTTGGAATGATCCAAAAAATCTAAAAAAAACTTGGCTCCATGCAAAAAAATTATTTTTAGGAAAAAAACAAAAAAAAACGTTTAAAAAATTTTTGACTTATAGTCCTGTCGCCAGGGGGGGTACAACGGCCTCCTTAATTCAGATGGACTTACCCAAGTTTTTTTTATATATTTTGACCCGCAGAATACGAATTTTTTGGGTAACAGTTGATCCGGATGTCGTTAAGATTGTTATAGACAAAGAACTTGAGGAATTACATAACAGCGATTTCTCGCAAAACAAAACATCTTTTTGCATTTTTTGGGTCATTTTAAGCAAAAAAATATTCCTACAAGTTTTTTCGTAGAATGCATAGTTTTCGAGATAACCGCGGTTGAACTTTCAAAAAATCGAAAAATTGTAATTTTTGATCCCTAATAACTTTTGATTAAAAAATAAAGTAACAATTCTGCTTACCGCATTTGAAAGTTTAAGTCAAATTATATCGGTTTTGATTATTTGCATTGCTAAAAATTTATTATTTTATTGTTAAACAAAGCTATAAACACCTAGTATGTGAGTGATGTTTTCTATGATTTCTCATTTAAAATCGAACGAGTAGGTAGAGCAGCTACAAGTGCAAGCGAGGCAATTTCTACGTAGCATGCGTTAAGACGTATGTATTAGGCACGGGAAACACCATGTGTTTATAGATTAGTTTAACAATAAAAAAATTAATTTTTAGCAATGCAAATAATCAAAACCGATATAATTTGACTTAAACTTTCAAATGCGGTAAGCAGAATTGCTACTTTATTTTTTAATCAAAAGTTATTCGGGTTCATAAATTGCAATTTTTCGATTTTTTGAAAGTTCAACCGCGGTTATCTCGAAAACTATGCATTCTACGAAAAAACTTGTAGGAATATTTTTTGCTTAAAATGACCCAAAAAATACAAAAAGATGTTTTGTTTTGCGAGAAATCGCTGTTATGTAATTCCTCAAGTTCTTTGTCTATAACAATCTTATCA
Source organism: Diabrotica virgifera virgifera (assembly GCF_917563875.1). Taxonomy (NCBI): domain Eukaryota; kingdom Metazoa; phylum Arthropoda; class Insecta; order Coleoptera; family Chrysomelidae; genus Diabrotica; species Diabrotica virgifera. The sequence continues at coordinate 101,829,545 of NC_065446.1, forward strand.
ACATCCGGATCAACTGTTACCCAAAAAATTCGTATTCTACGGGTCAAAATATATAAAAAAACTTGGGTAAGTCCATCTGAATTAAGGAGGCCGTTGTACCCCCCCTGGCGACAGGACTATTACTTTTGGTCCTGGCAACATGCAAATTTTTGAGTAAGATTGTGCAAAAAATCCGAATCGGAATATTTTTCCTAGCGGATGCGCAGTGGCTTTCTGGACTAAATTAACCAGTATAAATTTCAAGACAACGTCGCGATGTTTCATAATATTTAATCCCTTTTTTCGACTGCACTGAACTGAGGTGCCCCATCGGATTGCATTGTTTGTGTGATAGCCAGCTGTAAAGGGATTACAGTCGAGCAAATGAATTAACTTTAAAACATCGCGACGTTATATTGAAATTTACACTGGTTAATTGCAAATCAGAGATCTCATTTCGGTGCAGTCGAATAAATGAATTAACTATGAAACATCGCAACGTTCTCTTTAAGTTTACACTGGTTAATTGCAAATCAATAATTTAACTTGTTGCATTGTAAGTTCCTATGTTCCGAAAAAGGATTTACAATACTGTGTAGTACATCTTTGCGTTCTTAGCCAGCGCCTGTATATATTTCCTTTGTTTTCTTTTTGCTTACGTCACTTTTTTACTTTACAGGTACTGTCGAAATGGAGCATTTAGCAATACCGCACCTTCCTGTATACTAAAGGCATTGTACAAGCCAACGCCAGAGAAACACAAAAAACCGTCTAGCAGTGGTAGTACCGAACCATATTCTCTTATACCATCAAAACCAATAACCAGGCCTACCAAACCTAGCGTATCGATTACAGTACCAGAACAAGGTGTCGAAATAGGTACCGATGGATTAAAAGTGATTTGCACGTACGCCAGTTGGATGGCCTATCAAGAGGTCTACCCAGAAAATTTTGAGTCAAGATTGTGTACTCATTTGGTCTACCAATTTATTGGTCTTCGTGAAAATGGAGAGTTGAGAATAGGAGACGAGTGGCTAGATCTCTATTTTCAGGAACAAGGTAAATTGTAATATTTTTATTCTTCTTCGTCTTGTTATTTATAAGCAATTCAGCTTGTTCATTGGCGGATTGATACTTCTATGAAAGGTTGTCGCTCCACTTTTTGCACAGTCAGGAGATACTTCTTCTTCCGATTGGTGATTTTGATATTTTGACCCAACGTGTCTCCCCCATTCTGCTTATGTGGTTATTCCATTCTTTTTTTCTATTTAATGCCCATTCGTTTGTACACTGCATGTTACATTGTCTTCTAATTTCTTCACTCCTCTTTTCGATCTCTCAAAGTATTTCCTGTAATACTTCTCAGCACTCTCATATCTGCCGTTTCCATAGTAGTCTTTGTGTTGTCACTGTATCGGGTCTTGTTTCTGTTATTATTGGTCTTATACTGGCTTTATAAATTCTTGACTCAGTGTTAAATAATATGTATGTCGGTTTCGCCATATAGTGTTTTTTTTTATTTGTTTTTAAATACAACCTGTTACCTCACAAAAAAAGTAACACTAAGCATTTTTGTTGAACGAACAAATGTGAGAGGAGTTTTAGTCCAATGACTATCAACTCCTAGTAGGTTTGTTACTAATAAATACACTTATAAAGTCACTTATTTTCACTTAAAACCTTAAAACACTTTAAGACACTTATGTTCTAAATGGCAAGTCAAGAGGAGTTCTAATTTTCAGTCTATTTAGTTGTGTAGAGTTGTCCAATAAATTCACTGCTAATTCATTGGGGTGCTTTTCCAGTCGTTTGAAATATTTGTCACTGCATTTGATGATCATCTGCTTCACTGTCTCGATCTTTAAGTCCCTGTAAATGTCTGCATTTGGAATGAACCACGGTGCATTTGTGATAGCACGAAGAACCTTGGATTGAAACCGCTCCAGTATTGCTAGGTTGCTGTCTGCTGCAGTTCCCCACAGTTCAATCCCGTATGTCCAGATGGGCCGGATGATTGCTTTATACACTAATATTTTGTTTGGTAGAGATAAGGTGGATTTTCAACCGAGTAACCAATAGTGTTTTTTGTATTGTATTCCTAATTGCTTCCTCTTCATCCAGATGTGTGTTCTCCATGTTAGCCCCTTGTCAAGGTGTAATCCGAGATATTTTACAGTATCATTCTTAGGAATATTTTTGTTATGCATTAGAATATTCGGTGTTTCTTTGTGACATTTAGTGAATACTACGTTAACTGATTTTGCTTCGTTGATCTTTATCTTCCATTTCTTAGCCCATATTTCAATTAGATGTATGTTTTGTTGCAAAATGTCAGCTGCCTGTATGGGATCTGGGTTTTTTACCAGAATTGCAGTGTCATCTGCGAATGTTGCGATTGTAGATTCTTCTCCAGTTGGGAAATCAGCTGTAAAGATTTTGTAGAGAATTGGTCCCAAGACGCTGCCTTGCGGGACCCCAGCATTTATGTTGTGAATTTCAGACACACTTTCTTCGTATCTTGTGTAAAATAGCCTTTCTTCGAGATATGATTTTAGTATTGTATATAGCGGCTGAGAGATTTCTTTCTTCAGTTTGAATAACAATCCTGGATGCCCGACCTTGTCAAATGCTTGACTTACATCCTGGAAAATGGCATTGCAATAGCTCTTTCCCTGGAAGGCTGTTTGTATGTTTTCTACCACCCTATGCACTTGTTCAGTTGTGCCGTAGTTTTGGCGAAAACCGAACTGATGATTTGGTATAATATTGTTTGTCTGTATCTCAATAATTAATCTACTTGCAATGATTTTCTCTGCAACTTTGGACATAACTGGTAATAGGCTAATGGGTCGGTAGGATGTAATCTCATGTGGAGGTTTTCCTGGTTTTGGAATCGTTATGATTTCTGCTAACTTCCATTCTGCAGGAAAATAGCCTGTTATTAGTATCGAGTTAATGATCTGTGTTAAACTTACTCTTCCTTTTCTTGGTAGGTTATTTAATATGTTGGCCGTTATCAGATCATGTCCAGGTGACTTCTTTTTATTGAGGTTTTTTATTAGACCTTTTACTTCATTAGGAGTTGCCCATTTTGGTGGTAGATTCATTTGATTAGGACTATAGTATTTTTACTACAAAAACGTTATTACGTAGGTCAAAATTTTTGACGTAAGAGAACTGTCAAAACATTAGAATGTGACTTTTCATTATTGCCATGTTTATTATATATATGGTAATAATGAAAAGTCACATTCTAATGTTTTGACAGTTCTCTTACGTCAAAAATTTTGACCTACGTAATAACGTTTTTGTAGTAAAAATACTATATCTAAATATTCATAGATGTCGTCGTCTTCATTGGCTCTGTTTGTTAGTGGCTGAAATACCTTTTCTAGATGTTTTGTGAAAGCGTCTGCTTTTTCCTGATCTGTCTTTAACCATTTTAAATCTTCTGTTCTGATAGGTGGAATTTGGTTTTGTGACCGCTTTAGCTTATTTGTGGCCTTCCATAATGAGTAATCGCTATCTGAATAAGGTGTCAGATTTTCTAGGTAATATTGGAAATTTGCGTTACTATGTTGTTTTAGTAGTTCTTTTATTTCTCTACACATTATGCTTAATTCTGTTTTTTCTTGAGGTGAACGAGTTTGCTGCCATTTTTTACGACGTTTTCGTTTTTCTAATATTTTTGTTCTTATTATTATTGGGCCATCCTTATGGAACTGTTTTCGTTCAAAATTTTGTTTTGTAAATTCGCATGCAGCTTCCTTTTGTTAGTGTTTCTATTGCTTTTTCTATATCTTGTGGTTGTTTATATAGTGTTATGTCGTAATAGTGTTATTAAGACATCTTGCCAGTCTATTTGCTTTTTGTATTTGATTTCTCACTTCTTTGTCCAGGTCTCCGTAGCTTGACAACGTAATTCCAAGGTATTTTATTTCCATTACTTGTTCAATACTGATAGCATCAGTTTCCATTGTACATGTGATTGTTTCTTTATTGATTACTATTGTTTTAGTTTTCTGACGTGAAATTGTCATATTGAATTCTTTTGCTCTTATGTTAAATCTGTTGACTAATTTCTGCAGACTATCTTCATTTGCTTCTTTGTTTCCCATTATGTATCCTCTTCCTTTGTTGACGCTTTTGATGATTTTATCCATGATTAAATTGAAAACCATCCATCCATCCAATGGCACTACAGCCCAAATCGAGCCTTGGCCTCCTTCAACAAGCTTCTCCAATCATTTCGATTTACCACTGTTCTTTTCCATGAACGCGTTCCCAGGAAGTTCCTGGCATCCTCATCGACTTCGTCTTCCCATCTCTTTTTAGGTCTCCCATCAGGTCTTCTTCCCTGCATTCTTGCATTCAGCAATTTTCTGGGGATTCTATCCTCATGCATGCGGACCACGTGCCCTGCCCACCGTAATCTCTGCAGTTTAGTGTATTGTGCTAGAGTTGGTTCGCTGTATTGCTCGTATATTTCTCTATTATACCTAATTCGCCAGTTGTTATTTTCACTTATTGGGCCCAGTATCCTACGTAATACTTTTCTTTCAAACATATCTAATGCATTGGCAGATTTCTGTGTCACCACCCATGTTTCGCAGCCATAACTTACTATGGGCCTGATTATTGTTTTATATACCCGGAGTTTTGTTTTCCGGTGTACGTCTCGCGATTTGAATATGTGGCCCATCGCGAAATAGGCTTTATTTTCCAGACAAGCCTTCTATTTATTTCCGGTTCTTCTTCATTGCTTGCAACCAGATCCATTCCTAGGTAGGTGAATTTATTCACATGTTCTATATCGTCAATAAAGTGTTGTTGCGCCGGTCTATTTGATCTGGTTTGTATGAGTAGTTTTGTTTTATTTGTATTTATTGCTAGCCCTACTGCTTCTGCACTCTGTTTCAACTCAACGTAGGTTTCTTCCGCTGCATTCATTGTTCTGCTCATTATGTTTATATCATCTGCGTATGCTGCTAATTGGGTAGATTTGTTTGTAAGTATGTTATTTCCGCTCACCGTCAACCGTCTAATTACATATTCAAGAACAAGATTAAAAAGCGTTGGAGCCAGTCCGTCGCCTTCAGTCCTTGCGTTATTGTAAACGCATCAGTGATCTGTCCTTGAATACATACCTGTGCTTCTGTTTCTGTCATTGTCATTTGCACTAGTCGTATTAATTTTGATGGTATGCCAAATTCTTCCAATATATTAGGTAGAATTGTTCTATCTATTGAATGATAGGCTTGTTTAAAATCTACAAAGAGATTGTAAACGTCCATGTCATATTCCCATGCTTTGGCTAGTATTTGTTTAACTGTGCATTAAACTGACTGTGTATTAAATTGAAAAGCATAGAACTGTAATATTATTAAAGTACATCATTAAAGTAGAGAAAAATGATCTTACTTAATCCGAGACCCTAAAAGAGGCCCCTACTCAAGCCTCTACATAGGTGCTCCAATAAGGCGAAGTTGAAGCCGAAATTCGTATAAGTACATAAAAGAGGCCGTGTCTTATACACAAATCTGAATCATCTTTACTTTTATTTTATTTGTATTCACTTTTGTGGGCATAAAAGGAACTAGTTCGCTAATGATTGTCAGCACGGTGAACGACAAGTCGTATATGCAATTATAGATCCCCTTATCGAATAATAGACACTGAGAACACTTAAATATTTTGTGTGATCTCTATTGCTATATGGCTGTTAGACTTGGATATTAAAACAGTATAACGTCAATAAACTGAATTCATTCGAAATGTGGATGTATCGCCGAATGTTAAGAAGAAGCTGGACCAGCAGAACTACGAATGAAGAAGTACTGGAAATAACAAACACACGTCCTTATCTGGTCAATACAATCAAAATTAGAAAGACGTCATATCTAGAACAAATAATGTGCCATAGGGAACTTGAGCAGCTCCAGGTTGTATTAGAAGTCAAAATCGAAGGTAAAAGGATATAGGAAGAAAGAAAAAATCCTGGCTCCGAAACGTCCGAGATTTTACTGTCTCTTTTGACTTACTATTTCCTGTCTTTTTCTGACTTTACCTTCATTAACTTTATCAACAACACCCTTTGTTTTATTGTAGTAGAATATTATTTCGGAGGAGGACGTAAAACGGAGAATAGGAATAGCTCAAAACGCATTCAATATGCTAAGAAAAATGTGGTCTTCACGTCAGATGACAAGTAAAACCAAGATAAGATTATTCAACAGCAACGTGAAGACTGTGTTATTACACGGAGCAGAAACTTGGAAAGTGTCAAGAAAATGTATTGGACAGATGCAAGTGTTTACAAATAAATGCCTAAGGAAGATTCTTAACATTTACTGGCCAAACCGCATATCAAACCAAGAATTATGGACAAGAACTAACCAGGTACCTATATCTAAGAAAATATGCAAAAGGAAATGGAGTTGGATGGGGCACACACTAAGAAGACCTGATACAGATATTGCAAGGCAAGCCCTAGAATACACACCACATGGCAAGAGAAGACCAGGTAGACCCGTAGAAACGTGGAAAAGAAGTGTGGACAAAGAAATTAATGCTATTGGGAAAACCTGGGCAGAAATAAAGATTAGTGCAAAGGATAGGACAGAATGGAGGCAGACAGTTGACGCCCTATGCTCCGCATGGAGTGAAGAGGAATAAGTAAGTAAGTAAGTAATATTATTTCCGGTTTTTGTGGGCATCGTCTTAATTTGATGCATTGTCGAAATCAATGTAACAGTTTTACCTTTTTTGGTAAGTAAAGTTAAGTTATTTGTAAGTCCAAAAATATTTGTTCTATTTATTGAGATGATGAATTTTGGAGGCAGTTATCTCTTGTTTTCCCGGATAGATCAACACTTTCACTTGAAATAATACTGCTCTCCACTTGTGGAAATACCACTACAATCTCCACTGCACATATGCGGTGCAATTGGGGACAGTAGGGGACAAGTTCAACCTTGGCGTCAAAAAGACCGAGGTGCGAGCGTTCTCGGGTTAAATATATATTTTTGTATAATAGCAGTATAATGTGAACAGTCGAGATATACGGGTTCTTGTCAATCTGTACTGGAATCAAAAGGCAAAAGTTAAAATCGAAAATGTCGAAACGGAAACCATAGAAATCAAAAGAGGTGTTAGACAGGGTTGCGTGTTGTCTCCATTGTTATTCAATCTGTAGAGCGAAGCTATTTTTATGGAAGCAACATTAGAGGAAGAACAGGAACGGAAAAATCTTGGAACACCATAAGATTCGCAGACGACACCGCTATTTTTGCAGACAGTCTAGAAGCACTGCAACAATTAGTAAGTAGATTACATCAAGTCAGTATAAAATATGAACTACAAAATAAACGTTAAGAAAACCAAGTTCATGATTATTTCTAAGCAATACACAATATATATGAAGGCTCGACATCGAAAGAAAACAAGAAAGAGTGAATAACTACAAATACCTGGGAACCTGGGTAATAGAAAACAACGACCAAGGTAGAGAAATCAGGACACGCAACGAAATTGGAAGAAAAGCATTTATAACAAGCTGAAAATGCGAGCATTATCATAACGAAAACTTTATTTATTTACGTATTTTAATTCATAATATGGAAAATTGCTATTATGAAAAGTAGTTAAGAATTAATAATTATGTTTTAATGTGGAATTATATCATTCTAATTTAAATGTTATGAACTATAAACGCAGTTCACTCTTGATCGAAATTCGTATTTTTTATATACCTCGTATAAAATTAATAAAATTTTACATATGATAGTTGCATCATAAATCTTAGAACATTAATAGCTTTTTATGAAGAATAACTTTTCTTCGTCAAATTAAAAATAAAAGAGTTATAAATGAAAATGTTGCTGGTACCCATAATTTGAGAAAAATCTTCAAATATTTTTTCCATTAGAAAGATGTAATTGCATATATCAGACCATAATTGTTTATACCAAACAATATTCTTTCATATACTGTCGGTACGCTAAACTCAGACACAACTGGTTAGTGATTTTAGTCAATAATTTTGCCAATTTGGCAAAAAAATAATTACTAATTAGTTAATAATTACTAAATAATTAGTAATTTTGTCAATTTTGGCAAAATTCGCAAAAACAAAAAAATTACCTACTAAAATCACTAGCCATTTGTGTTGAGTTTAGCGAACCGACTATATTTTAATTTCATAGCAAATGGAACAGTCCATTTATCATAAAGGGGGGCCGCATACTCGTATAAACCTTTTTGAAGCTGTTAATAAATTATTGCTTTTAAAATATACTCAAATTGTATTTTTGAACATCTTATTTATTTTATATAATAATTAAATTCACTATCAAATGTCATTAATGTTTTATTAATACTTAATTTAAAATTTAGTTTGACATTCACGAAGTGTCAAACTCAAATGTAAATAACCTATTATGCTTTGCTAAACAAATCGAGATTAAAAAATTAGCCTACTTAATAGCAACGATTTCAGCTGGACGTGTAGTGTGTCGGAAGAAAATAACCCGATTGTGACGTCACATTTTAGCGACGGTTAGAAATATCGAAATACCGTTTTCAGATTTGGATTCAGAAGAAAAAACTACCTAAGAATCCATCGATAAATCTGATCTGAGTATTGCAGGAGCGGCAACGCAATAACACACAGACTTCTGCGAATTTATAAACGAAATGTTTTCGTTGAAAATGAAAAAAAAGTTGTTAATCGAGACCTTCCTCTGGAGCTAAGAATAAGAGCCTTAAGATGCCACGTGTTTTCGACTTTGTTGTATGGAATGGAAAGCTATACACTAAAAGTAGACAACATAAAGAAGTTGGAAGCATTTGAGATGTGGTGCTACAGAAGGATTTTGAAAATACCATGGATCCAAAGAGTTACGAATGCAGAAGTGTTATGAAGGTTACAAAAGGTTTGTGAGGTGATAAAGAACATCAAAACAAGAAAACTGGAATATTTGGGTCACATTACTGGAGGTGCGAAATATGAGATATTAAGGCTCATAATGCAGGGCAAAATTAAGGGGAAAAGATCCATAGGTAGAAGAAGAATTTCCTGGCTGAGAAACTTAAGAGAGTGGTATAGTTGTAGCTCAGTAGATCTTTTCAGAGCAGCCGCCAATAAGGTACGGATAGCTGTGATGATAGCTAACCTCCGATAGGAAAAGGAACTACAAAATGAAAAAGTATAACAGCATAAAAATAATAGAACTCAAATAAAAATAATAGAACGGCAAAATAGTAGTAAAGAGATAATTTATTACTAAAATGACATGTTAAATTTATTAATCTAAGAATTTTGCTTAGTAAGACGGTTGGTTTTCGTTACGATTCAGAGCAGACCACAGGCCTCTTGGTCTTCTTCTTCTTAAAGTTCCGCTCCTATCGGAGATTGGAAATCATTCTGGCAATTATAATTTTGTTGGTTACGCGCCGGAATAGTTCAATTGAGCTGCATCCAAACCATTCACGGAGATTGCGTAGCCACGAGATTTTACGTTTTCCTACGCTTCTTCTGCCTTTGATTTTGCCCTGCATTATATTCCGTAGTAGTTCGTATTTTTCACCTCTCATGATGTGCCCAAGTATTCCAACTTCCTGATTTTTATGGAATTTAAAACTTCGCATTGTTTTCCTAGTTGTTCGAGCACTTGTGCGTTTGTTTTACGATCTGTCCATGATATTTTCAGAATACGTCTATAACACCACATTTCGAATGCTTCCAGGTTTTTAATGTTGGATTGTTTTAGTGTCCATGCCTCAACCCCATACAAAAGGGTGGAGAAAATATAACAGCGAAGCATTCTTATCCGGAGCGTTATATTGATATTGCGATTACAGAAAAGTTTCCTCATTCTGTTAAAAATGGATCGTGCAATTTCAATGCGGCCTTTTATTTCTTTTGTCTGATCAGTATCTTCTATGATCCATGCTCCAAGGTATTTGTACGAAGATATTTGCTCAATTTCTGTATTATCCAGTACTAGTCTAGCTCTGATGTTTTGTGCTTTTGTAAATACCATAAACTTGGTTTTCTTCAAATTTATTTTTAGTCCATAATCGTTTCAATGTATATTTAGTTGTTGAGCAAGGTGTTGCAATTCTTCCAGTGTTCCCGCTAGAAGTACGGTATCGTCAGCATATCTTATATTATTAAGTGGCTCACCGTTTATTATTAGGCCCTCATTGACTTCGGCCAACGCTAATTCTGAGATGGCTTCACTATATAAATTAAATAACAATGGTGATAAAACACACCCTTGGCGCACCCCACGGCGAATCTGGATATCCTCAGTCAGTACATTTGCAACTTTCACTTTTGCTGTTTGATTCCAATAGAAGTTACATATAATTCTAATGTCTCTACTGTCTATGTTTTTATTTAACAAAATTTCTTTGAGACGATTATGCTGCACTTTGTCAAATGCCTTCTCAAAATCAATGAAACAGGCATATACTTCCTGATTCATATCTAGACATCTCTGCGAAAGAACACTTACTGCAAACAGTGCGTCCCGTGTTCCCAGACCTTTCCTAAATCCCATTTGTGTATCACTTATGCCTTCGTCTAATTTCTTATGTATTCTATTGTGAATCACATTTAAAAAAAATTTCAAGACATGACTCATTAAGGCTATGGTGCGATGTTCATTGCACTCCTTTGCATTCGCTTTTTTGGGTAGCAATATAAATGTCGATTGGAGCCATTCTTTAGGTGTAATACCTGTTATATATATGGTGTTAAATAAATCCAAAAGAAGGTCAATAGATTCAGTATCCACAATTTTGAGTAATTCGATAGGAACTTCATCAGGCCCGGGATATTTACCACTTTTAGCTTGTTTCATTACATATTCGACTTCTTCTCGTATAATGTCAGGTCCCGTATCATCTTTAAATTCTTTTGGTGCTTCTGTTCTCTCTTTGTCTTCAAAAAGCTGTGCTATATATTGTGTCCATCTCTGCATTTTCTGGTTTATATCTGTCATAAGTGCACCACTTTCATCTCTCAGTTGCCTAGTTTGAAGTGTTTTTGTCACTCCTGTTAGTTCTCCAATTATTTTATGCATGTTAAAAAAAGTCATATTTTTTCTCAAATTCTTCCAGTTCTTGACACTGCTCATGTAACATTATCTCTTTAGCTTCTTTTATTTTCTTTTTAATTAATCTATGGGTTACATTATATTTAATTGGATTTTTTGTTTTGAATGATTTTCTTTCATTCATTAATAATATTATCCCTTCAGTCATCCAGTCTTTATGTTTTCTTTTCTTTGGTTTTAAGTTTTCACTCGCTGTTTTAATTACTGCTTGTTTTATATTTTCCCATTTCTGATCAATGTTATAGCTACTTTTATTCAGTTCTTGGGCAATATGTAAATTTTTAGTAAGAGTTTTTACAGTTTGTTCCTTTGTTTGTGGTTCCCTTAATCTCTTAACATCAATTCTACTTTGCGTAGGTTTTTTAATCAGCTTTAATTTAATTCGTACAGGCCTCTGTGAAGACCCCAAAAGGTGAAACGTACGTAATGGAATGGTGATTACTTCTGAAACGGAATGAAATATTAATTGTCTTTCATTTTCTCTTAGTTTTGCTCCTATCTGAGACCAAGGAATCAAGAGTCGATGGAATTTTACCTAGATTAATAGAAGGATTGTGGAACGGAATCTTAGATTCCCCCAGTCTGCTTTATTTATCGTTTGTTTACCTTAGAAGGCACGAATTTAGGTTTTCATCAGAATCTTGGTTCCAACGATAAAAGTTTCAGATTTTCTGATCTAATGGCTGTTGCAGCAACAGATCTTAAGCTTAAGATGTGCCTTAAGCTCAGCTTACGAAACATTCGTATTACACCATTGAGTCTTAGATCAATTTTTAGCTTAACATAATCGATTACCACGTGGATTGGATGGATAAAAATCGAAAATTATGGTGCAAAGTAAGTGAGACTTAAAGCGGCCCTTTCTATAAGCTGCGCTTGGCTAAGCTGAAGCTTAAGATTTATTGGTGCAACCAGGCATTAGACTTCCTATGGTTTTGCTTTACTTTACTCTATTTCACTGCATCTTATTTTAGGTTTGTACAGGATGACGACTGACTTAAAACAGAGGAACAAAGATTTAAAAGTACTGCTCAGTGTTGGTGGTAGTGGAGCCACTAATGAAACACTTTTCAGGGATCTTTCTAAAGATGACGACAAAATAAAAGCATTTTTATCTAGTGCCGCAAAAATAATGGAAACGTACAATTTTGATGGGTTGGACATCTTTTGGTTTTCCCCGGCAAAAGACGATAAGGTATTTACTATAAACTAGATACACTTAGATATTTTGCATGTGTTTATATTACATCCAGATTATTGATTATTTTGCAGTCTTCTATTTCTTCTTCTTCTGGTTCCTATCCGTTTCGGATATTTGAAAACATATTGACAATTACAACCTTGCTCGCTGAGGCTCGAAATAGTTCTGTTAAGATAATATTCTCCTTCTACCGGGTCCTCTCTTACCTCTGACTTTCGGACGGCTCCAAAACCGATATAGGTACAGGGGCTGGAATATATGGCTTAAAACCAAGGACGGAAGTCCGGGTATGTCTAGGGACATATGCGACCGTATTTCAAACCGAAGTAGCTGCTATACAAAGGTGCGCTATGGAACTAATCAGTCGGAATCTAGATAACGACTCCATCGTTATCTATTCGGATAGTCAAGCGGCTCTGAAGGCTCTCAGTTCGGTACAGGTCGATTCATGGCTGGTATGGAACTGTTTGAGTGTCCTCTCTCAGGTGGGAAGTCGAAACAGATTGACACTTGCCTGGGTGCCGGGACATAAGGGTTATCGTGGCAACGAGAAGGCCGATGAATTGGCCCGAGAAGGCGCATCTACGCCACTGGTTGGTCCGGAACCCGTCTTTGGAATCGCAAATACGATAAAAAGAGCAGCTATACAAAAATGGGCGCAACAGAGGTCTCTTGAATGGTGGAACAACTCCCCAGGACAGAGACAGGCCAAACAGTTCATCAAAGGACATTCGGCTAAATTTACAACAGACTTACTTTCGCGCAGTCGAAGCACTGTCAGAATGATAGTGGGTCTGCTGACTGGACACTGTAGACTCAATAGACACTTGAGTCTCATAGGCCTGACAGAAGAGGACACCTGTCGGTTCTGTCTGGAAGAAGAGGAAACCGCTCTACACGTTCTGTGTCATTGCGAAGGTCTCGCACGAGTGCGGTTTCTAGAACTCGGTGAGGAAAAACCGGAAGCACCAGGCTACATGAAAAGGCCACTATCAAGGCTGTTAAGTCTCATTAAGAGGACTAAGCTAGATGAAGTGCTTTAAAAGAAAGGGGAAACACAATAGATCTACTAAGGTCGCAGTGTATCAGGCTCTATTGGCCGCCCCATTTTCTACATTCTACATTCTACCTCTGACTTTATCTTGCAATATGGACTGCAGCAGTGAGTAACGGTGCTGATTTCTCATAACGTGTCCCAGATACTGCAATTTTGGCGTTTGATGGTCAAAATATCCGGTTCCTTCTTCATTCTTTCTAGAACTTGCTTGTTCGTGGTCCTTGCCACATCTCAAATGCTTCAAGTTTTTTAATAGTGGTGTCTGTAAGCGTCCACGCCTCCGCTCCGTACAATAATATAGAGAAACATAACTTCTCAAATGTCTCATTTTTGTACCTAGGGATTTTTTGCTGCTTTAACTTTTCTCTTTTCTGGGGTAGCTGTTCCTTCCTCTTCTTCGTCACTCATTTCTTTCCATCGTGTTTTCTTCATTTAAACCGTTTTCTCTCAAATCCTCTGCCACACAGTCCTTACAACTTCTCTTCAGTTTTCGTCTTCACCTTCTTTTCCTGGACATTTTCTACAGGTCCAGCTACAACGCCGTACGCCAAACGCTGGCCACAACACACTCTTCTATATCTTTCCTTTGAATTTCCTTTATCCGGTTTTTCAATCACAGAGTATCCCTCTAATTCGTTGCTAACTCGTATTGATTTCATAAAATTAAACACTTTATGAACCAGAAAGCACGAGCCATTATCTTTCACGCATTCGTATGTTTCATTGACATTTGAAAGGCATTCGACAAAGCTATATTTCAAAAATTTATTTAAATTGTAGGAATGGACCAGAATAAATAATTGACCAGAATAATAAAGATATCCATTATCACATACCTGGATAATAATTCAAAGTTCTTATAAAATAAAGGTTATTTATTTATTACTATAATCTTTAATACTTCATTTTCAATTAATCTCTACCATTATTTGTATGTTTAAGGCAAATTTTATTCATCTCTTGGAAACCATTAAACGTGATTTTGAGAAAAATGGATGGATATTAAGTATCACTGTTCATCCAGTAATTGAACAGCATGGTTACGACGCTAAAGAAATCAGCAGGTAAAGCATCCTTTAACTTAATTACAGTGAAATGGACTGAATGTTCGATTTTCAACCGCAGCATCGCATCGAACGAAATCGAAAAAATATATCGAAAAAAATCGAAAATATATCGATATATCGAAAAAATATGAAACTAATTAGTCTAGAAGCCAGGAGAGTAGAGTATGCACTTTTATGTCCCTTTGGCACCTTAACTTTTTTATGTTTTTTCTATACGTAGATTCGATTTTTCGTGGGTACTAGGCTGCAGGACCTTAAATAATTTGTTATTAACAATTTAATCGTTTTAACTATTAAATAAACTCACAGAAATTGTCAAGAAACGTAAAATATCTTATCTTGGACACATATTTACACATGACAGGTATAACTTCCTTCAACTTATTATGGAAGGGAAAATAGAAGGAAGACGCGGCCAGGTAGACGACAAATGACCTGGCTGCGCAACATCAAAGAATGGACAGGATTAGACTGTCAAAGTCTAATAAGAAGAGCCCAAAATAGAGAAAACTTTGCAGAAGTCATCGCCAACCTTCGCTAAAAAGACGGCACCCAAAGAAGAAGAAACTATCAAATAATTTAATGTAAAAATTGTTCTTTTAAAAAAATGAACAAAATGGCATTTGGTATGCTTCGATCCGATTGTTAGAAAAAGAGCTATAACAAATTTCGTGAAAAACAATTGCAAAATAGGCACTGAATGGGGCTTTTCCAAGTACTCAGCTTTGATGTGTGAAATTAACATTCTAAACCACCTCATTTTAAAGGTAATTTGTTGTTTTCACCCAATTTCGAAAAAATGTGAAAACTTTGAAATTATCCACGTCCGTCTTTCCGTCTGTCTGATTATACTAGGTAGAAAGACAAATGAGGTGTCAAATGAACGCTTACAATCCAAGGTTGGTATTAAAGGTGATAAACTTGACCTAGGCTGTCTGTCCGTCTGTCCATCCGACCGCGAATATAACTCATTCGTCATTATACCAGGTTACCAGGTAGAATGACAAATGCGGTGTCAATTAAAAGCTTATAATCCAAGGATGGTAGCATAGGTGGTAAATTTGACCTAGGCTGTCTGTCCGTCTGTCTGTCCGACTGCGAATATAACTCCTCATTATACCAGGTAATATGATAAATGAGGTGTCGAATGAAAGCTTATAACCCAAGGATGGTATTAAATAAAAAATTAATAAAACCGTATATCAATCGACGCAAAGTTACACGAATAGTTCAAATAGTCCTGTCGCCAGGGGGGGTACAACGGCTTCCTGTATTCAGATGGACTTACCCAAGTTTTTTTTATGTATTTTGACCTGTAGAACACGAATTTTTTGGGTAACAGTTGATCCGGATGTCGATAAGATTGTTATAAACCAAGAAGTTGAGGAATCACATAACAGCGATTTCTCGCAAAACAAAACATTTTTTTGTATTTTTTGGGCCATTTTAACCAAAAAATGTTCCTTCAATTTTTTTCGTAGGATGCATAGTTTTCGAGATAAACGCGGTTGAACTTTCAAAAAAACGAAAAATTGGAATTTTTGAACCCGAAAAACTTTTGATTAAAAAATAAAATAGCAATTCTGCTTACCGCATTTGAAAGTTCAAGTCAAATTATATCGGTTTTAATTATTGGTATGGCCAAAAATATATTATTTTATTGTATAAACACCTAGTGCTTGAGTGATGTTTCAATGATTTCTCATTTAAAATCGAACGAGTACGTAGAGGAGATAAAAGTGCAAGCGGGGCTATTTGTAAGTAGCATGCATTAAAACGCATGTATTAGGCAAGGGAAACAGTATGTGTTTATAGCTTCTTTTAACAATCAAAAAATAATTTTTTAGCAATGCAAATATTAAAAACAGATATAATTTGACTTAAACTTTTAAAGGCGGTAAGCAGGATTGCTATTTTATTTTTTGTTCAAACGTTATTCGGGTTCAAAAATTGCAATTTTTCCATTTTTTGAAAGTTCAACCGCGTTTATCTCGAAAACTATGCATCGTACGAAAATACTTGTAGGAACATTTTTTGGTTAGAATGACCTAAAAAATAGAAAAAAATGTTTTGTTTTGCGAGAAATCGCTGTTATGTAATTCCTCAACTTCTTTGTTTATAACAATCTTATCGACATCAGGATCAACTGTTACCCAAAAAATTCGTGTTCTACGGGTCAAAATACATAAAAAAAACTTGGGTAAGTCCATCTGAATTAAGAAGGCCGTTGTACCCCCCCTGGCGACAGGACTAAAATATCGACTTCCAAATCTACTTTCGATTACTCTGGGTGAAAACTTAGGACTTACGAAGTCAAATTACTTGTTTCAGCTTAAAAAACCATCAAAATTACTTTATATTTTTTAATAAAAAAGTTATAATAATTAAACATTAAAAATTTCACTAAAAACTTCAGAATTAATTTGTTTATAAGAGAATTCAACAAAATTACGTTATAAACTTTGAAAATCTACCCAATGGAAGTTATAGACAATCTCAAAACGAACATTTTAAGCTATGGTAATAGTTATTTATGATATAAGTGTTAAAAGTACACGTTTAAGGCACGCATGTGAAAGTTTGCAGAAAGAGAGATAGCGAGTTCTGCAATTTACATGAGTGCCTTAAAAATGTACTTTTTAACACGCATATCATACAATATTTTTTCTACAAACGTAATTACAGGACAATATCAACAAAAACTTTTACTTGAACTTGACTGACATTCCATTTTTATATTTTTTTGACATTACATCAAAATTGCCTATACGGTCAATACGAACTGCAGTGCCTTAAAAATATTT
Source organism: Diabrotica virgifera virgifera (assembly GCF_917563875.1). Classification (NCBI taxonomy): domain Eukaryota; kingdom Metazoa; phylum Arthropoda; class Insecta; order Coleoptera; family Chrysomelidae; genus Diabrotica; species Diabrotica virgifera. The sequence goes on from NC_065446.1 coordinate 101,846,776, forward strand.
TAAAGCACTACACTAGTGCCTTAAAGTAGCATTTTTCATTTTTGACAAAGATATTATAAAACTTTAAATAACACGCTCTGAGGAGCAAGGTCAGCTCGCAGCCAATGAGGGCGCGCGTAACCGCGCGCTTAAATCAATTTTCAACGTATCACAAAATTTAATATGCAGGGAGTAACAAAGAGTGAGGTCATAAATTTAATCACATATTCTGTGACCAAAAATAGTTTCGATTGAACCTAACTTACATTAATAAAAATGTGCACATAAAAAAGGGGCGGAGGTAAATTCCTCACCAACCAGTAAAAACATATAATCCGACAGGTATTTTCCTCACCAAATTTAAGGGTTCCTATTAATCCGGTAGGTATTTTCCTCACCAACTCACTCAGGTAATAAAATAAAAATATAGATGTAATTTAAGAATGATTATTATGAAAGCATCCAAAATCTGAATAAAAGACATTAAATTCCTTACGTTAAAATAATAGTTTATAATATAGATAATAAGCAAAATGTATAAATTATTATTTAATATTTACTATTATACTAAGAGACACACTTTACAAAATCCGTACAAAATTCATTTGATTAGAATGATATTAATAAATGTTCTACAGTTATTTTTCAATTTCAGTTTAACTTCTTTATCTTTGATAGGTTTAGCAATATGCAAACTTTAAATTTGAACATACGTATATATCTGAAATTCTTTAATTTATTCTAAGAAGATATAATGGATGGATGCGTATTATAAAACGATGAACTAAAATGCTACTGAAAAGATTCGCAAGCATTCGTAGTACGAATAACAGAAGAATTTGCCTCTGCTCACAAATATGGGGAGAATATGGTATTTTCGTCTACATAAGTTTCAACTAAATAATCAACATATTATCTAAAATTTCATTTTCTGGTTTGCATGACATTAAATTAAACACAAAACAATCTGATACGTCTTCTGGTTTTATATACAGTGCTAGTCAAAAGTCCGTACCCCCCTAGTATCTTTTGAACGGTTATACCTATAATAGTGAAATTTGGAGGGAGGAAATAAACGGACGTAAGCTTCTTAACTAGTCATGACAGGTGACGTAATAGTGACAGATGACTTTACAGCGCCACTGTGACAGATAATTTTAAATGGGACCTTATGGCAAGTGATACCTCGTTTGAACGGTATTTAAAATACCTATTCATACTAATTTTTTTTTGGTTTAATTTGATTTTGATTTTGGTGAATAAATTAAATAAATATAATATTGTAGTTTCGAATTTAATTAATAAAAATTCAAATGTCCGCCTATGGATTTTTTTGTCAAAAAAGTTGACGTTTTTTAATTCTCTAGTAGTTTTTACGTCAACGTCAACCTGTTTGACAAGTAATCATAGGCGGAATTTTGAATTTTTATTAATTAAATGCGAAACTACAATTTTATATTTATTTCATTTGTACATTAAAATTAGCTTAAACTCAAACAAAATTAGTATGACTGAATAGGTATTTTCAATACCTTCCAAACGAGGTATCACTTGCCATAAGGTCCCATTTAAAATTATCGGTCGCAGTGGCCTTGTAACGTCATCTGTCACTATTACGTCACCTGTCATGACTAGTTAAGAAGCTTACGTCCGTTTATTTCCTCCCTCCAAATTTCACTATTATAGGTATAACCGTTCAAAAGATAAGAGGGGGGGTACGGACTTTTGACTAGCACTGTATAATATGTAAGGCCAAAAGTCTGTTTGAGTCACTTACTTCAGAATCATTTGGTATATTCTGATGTTAAATCAAGAGACTGAATTTTTCTATACCAAGCTTGGTGTAGATGAAATCTAGAACCATGTATTTCAATGTTCGGACACATTTGGATGATTGCATTATGTATAGCCTTTTCAAAATCTACAAAAATTTTACTAGGATTGATTGGTGGGAGGGGCGATCAAAAATCTTCAAAAATTGCGTTACGTAATACGTGAACGCCCCATTACGGTGCGTTACATAGGGGGGAGGGCGGGGTCAAAAATCTTTAAAAATTGCGTTACGTAATACTTGAACGCCCCCAAACTCAATTTTGAGAGCTTTAAAAATTTCTGATTTTAATAAATAAAAAAATTGTTGTAAGTTTCTATTTTTTGTCTGGCAGTAAACAGTATATCTAATAAAACTATAATGCCCATATACATAATGCCCATTACTTAACCCAAGACTAGTGAATAATTGCAAATAATATGTGGTACAGTAACAAATGTACCATACATACGAGAGGGGCAAAATTATGAAATAAATTAATTTTCTCTAAAATGGACGATTTTGGAGAAAAATGCCGAAACAGGTCGATTTTTATTTTTAAATTACAATTATTTGGCCTATATTTAATACTAGTGACGTCATCCATCTGAACGTGATCACGTAGTCGATAATTTTTTTAAATGGAAATAGGGGTCGTGTGGTAGCTCATTTGAAAGGATGTTTAATTTTCTATTCAGTAATATAAACATTAATATATTTATTTGTACAGGGTGGCCAAAAAAATAATTCTTGGATTAAATTAATTGACACAAAAAGAAGAATGCATTTAATTTATTTGACTTAAAATAATATTGCTCCCAGAGAATAGAAAAAAATGTTTATTTGGCAAATGACCATTGCTTTTCGCTTAAATTAAATGTTCGAATTGCCAAGAGGCAGGTGAGAGGCTGTTTGAGATTTAATTTAAGTGGAAAGAAATGTTTATTTGTAAAATAAACATTTTTTTCTACTTGCTACTCTGACAGCAGTACAATGCATTTTGAGTTAAATAAAGTACTTACGTACATTCTTCTTTCTGCGTCAATTAATTCAATTCAAAAATTATTTTTTTGGTCACCCTGTATAAATAATGATGTTAATGTTTATATTATTGAATAGAGAATTATTTTACCTTTCAAATGAGCTAACAAACGTGACTAGTATGAAAAAATATATGCCACAAAATTTTAATTTAAAAATAAAAACCAACCTGTTTAGGAATTTTTTTCCAAAATCGTCCATTTTAGAGAAAATGAATTTATTCCACAATTTTTACCCTCTCTGTAGTATAAAATTCAATGTGGCTAAAAGTCTTATATTTGTTTCACAACTAAATACAATTATCTTACTTTTAACACAGTTTATAAAGAGAAAATGTTCCCCCTTGGTTGTTTTTTGAGCACAGCTCTTCACAAATTCTTGAACCTCATCAATATTGGAAGGGGGTTGACCAGGCATCATTTTTCGTCGATAAATATATAAATATATTTTCTTATGTAACTGACATCAATCGTAGTAATTGTTTCAGTCAAATTACCTGCAAGCTCTTGGCGTATAATTTTTGCTGGTTTTTCAGTTAGATTCTCTTCGGATTCACGTTTACAAGAGTTAGAAACAATTTTTAGATATATCTTCTGACGATCTGGTTCATGATTATGGTGTAGGCTACTTCGAGATATTGTAAAATTTGCACCAATAGTAAACAATTTCGCACTACAAGTTGTTTTATTACACCTCCAGAACCCTTCTTCACTTCTTAAAACTTTCATTTTATAAAAAATAAAATTTTCAAATACCAGTAAAGGTTTACCGCAATTACTTTCTATTAAACATGCCATTTTTGTCAAAATTCCACTAAAAATAAAATACTATAATCAATTAACTAATTATTATTATAGGTACCTACTGTAATTTTATAGTAGATAAATAATTCCCTGAATACCTTTTAGTAAAATCTACCTGAAAGAACTATTTCGGTTTTGGTGAGGAAAATACCTGTGGGATTATGGCATACCCTTCCAAACGCAGGTAAAAAATTATTTTGGTGAGGAAAATACACCCGCCCTAAAAAAGGGACAACCCTTTGAAGTTACAAAATTAAATTCTATTTTTTGCCAATATATCGAAAATTATTACAGATTTTTGATTGAAAATGGACGGGCGGCATTCTTATGACAGGTACATATTAAAAAAAATAACAGTGCAATTTTTGCACACCATAAAAATGTTATGGGGATTTGTTCCTTAAACCCTCCCCCTTCAACCCCAAATATTTGTTTACGTTCCAATTAAATTATTACTATGGTTCTATTAGTTAAATACAATATGTTTAAAAAAATGCCTCTTAGTATTTTTCGATAAACCAGTTTTTATCGAAATATTTTGAACATTTATTTGTAAAATCCACATAATTGTAAATGATAAAGTAAGATTATAGAGACCTATTAATAATATGAAACTATTATATAATCTTATTTATCCATTTTCAAATATGGGATGGATTTTAAACATGTTCAAAATATCTCGATAAAAACTGGCTTATCAAAAAAGTACTAAGAGGCAAAAAAGTTTTAGAAACTTTGATTTTAACTAGTTAACTAGTAGTACCTACCACAGTAAATATTTAATTGGAACGTACACAAACATTTGGGGGTGTTTAAGGGAACAAAACACCATACATTTTTTATGATGTGTATACATTTTACTGTTACTTGTTTTAAGATATTCTTGCCATAAAAAAGCCACATATCCATTTTCAACAACAAATCTCGAATAGTTTTCAATATATTGGAAAAAATCAATTTTCATTTTGTATCTTCTAAGGGCGGTAATTTTTTTGTGTGAACATTTGTGCAAAGGTAAGTTAGGTTCAATCAAACAATTTTTGGTCCCAGAATATGTGATTAAATTTTTGGCCTGCCTGTTTTGCTACACCCTGTATATTACCAACTACACTGTTTTTCCTTTTGAAAAGGTCGATTGATTTATTACAACTTGACGTCATTTTTGTAGGATCGTAGATTGGGTGACTATTAAAACTTACGACTTCTATGGAAGCTGGAGCCTCTACACTGGAAATCATAATGCATTATATCCTTCTTCCAAAGAGAATGGCTGGGAGAAACAACGTTATAACCTTGATGCTGTTGCCAAAACTTGGCTTAAGGCAGGTCTCTACAAGAACAAGCTTGTCTTAGGTGTTGCATTTTCAGGAGTCGGATTCTCTTTGAAAGATAAATCGGAAACTGGTGTACACGCTCCAATAAATAAGGCTCCTTCATTTGGAGAAATAAGATACTATACGGTAAGCAAATGTATTTCCATAAAAATTATTTTCTTTGATGTTTACTTTTTAGCATTTAAATTTTCCTAAAGCTTAAAACTTTTGGTTAGCGCTGTTCTAAACCACCTCATCTTTTGAGTGTTCATATCATTAACTGACGTGTATTCAATCTAGTTAGAAAAATGTGTAACACTTCTGACGATAGCCCCTTTCTTTCTAGTATACATGGTGTTTCATTGGGAAAGTAACATACGTTAATTGTAGAAAGAGGAAACTTCGGCGGTCTCAAAAATATCATAGTTAATGAGTCTTACTTCATTAGAAACAAGAATACTACGTGTTTTACCTATTTTGCCATTTTTTTTATTTGGTTCATAACTTTTTAACCACACTGTATATTTCTATGATATTTGGCACCCAAATATTCTTTAAGGTGTACAATCAACTAATTTATTTACAATTGTAAAAGATCCAGGTCCGGATTAAAAAATATTGGAAAAATATTCTGACCCAAAAACAACACCCTGTACATTAAATTTTTTTAAAATATATTTTGCGTTTGAAAAGAAGATAAAACTAAATTTAGTGGTATACTTTTAATTTTCGGCAAAATGATTTTTCTGTTAAAATTTTGAATTTGAATTCTAAAATTATGAGAATTGCGAGAGCTCGAAGTAGAAAAAAAATTGAAATACGACTTACCACGTGTTAAACACACTGTTTATTTATTTTATATTTAACACCGAATGTTCTTTAAAGCGTTCAATGAATTAATTTATTTACAATTATAAAAAATACAGGGCCGGATTAAGACATAGTGGAAAAATGTTCCTACCCAAAAAACACCCTGTACATTATTTTTTTTTAAATGGATCTGCATTTGAAAATAGGATGAAAAACTAAATTTAGTGGTATACTTTATTTTCGACAAAATAATTTTTCTGATAATACCTATATTGAATTTGAATTCTGAAATTATGTGAATTGCGAGAGCTCGACGTAAAAAAATTAAAATGTGACTTAATTTTAATTAATACCATTATTTAATCTAAATGGGTTAAAATGTTAACATTTCAGCGATTTTTATTATGGCGACAAATTATTCATAACATACATTCACCCTTAATTAACGAATACATATTAAAGAATCCACAAAAATACCTACATAACTTTATGTACATAATCAACGAACTATCTCAAATATTAAAAAAAACAGAAAAATTTTTCTGAAAATAATTTATCCAAACTATATCTAGTAATTGTTCAAAATGGCCACCACCTTGTTAAAGGCAAACTCATGCTCTTTTGTTATTTGTCTGACTGACTTCCTAATCTCTTCAGGGTTATTCTTCATTTCTTGGAAGGCGTCTGGAATCCGGTCAAGAAGTTCTATTTATTTCCTCGTTATAAACTTTGGATTTTAGATATCCAAAAGTTATTTTTCAGCAAATTTTTTAATTTTTAAGGTAGTCTGTTGATTAAAATTATGTATTCTTTGTGGACTCTTTATTTATTATCCGTTAATTAAAGGTGAATATTTTTGTTATGAATTATTTGTCGCCATAATAAAAAAGTACTAAAATGTTAACATTTTACCAATTTAGATTAAATAATGGTATTAATTAAAATTAAGTCACATTTTAATTTTTTTTACTTCGAGCTTTCGCAATTCACATAATTTCAGAATTCAAATTCAAAATTTGGACAGAAAAATAATTTTACCGAAAATTAAAAGTATACCACTAAAGGACCCCGCACAAACCTTATGGAAAATAGGTCCCAGTGGATTTCGTTCATACCTTGGGAAAATACTCTTTGAAGTATCCTGATAAAAAGTTCTCATGGGCAAAACTCAATCGTATGAAGGATTTTCAAGATATAGAGGTCCAAACTCGGAAAATTATAAGATTTACGAATGCCGAAAACCCTCGAAACTCTAGAAGATGACGTCCGTTGAAGGTCAAGGTCAAAGTAAAGGTCACCATTGGATAGCCAGGAAAAAATCATAGACTACTAGTACTTTTCTTTGATCCAAACTTCTACATGTTGCCAAATAACCAGTAACTCACGGAATTGGAATACCCCGTAAATCTTATAATTTTCCGAGTTTGGGCCTCTATATCTTGAAAATCCTTCATACGATTGAGTTGTGCCCATGAGAACTTTTTATCAGGATGCTTCAAAGTGTATTTTCCCAAAGTATGAACGAAATCCACTGGGACCTATTTTCCATAAGGTTTGTGCGGGGTCCTATTTTTTCATCTTCTTTTCAAATGTAAAATCCATTTTAAAAGTATTTAATGTACAGGGTGTTTTTTTTGGGTGGGAACATTTTTCCAATATTTTTTAATCCGGCCCTGGATTTTTTATAATTGTAAATAAATTAATTGATTGAACATTTGTAGTGATATTCGGTGTTAAATATAAAATAAATATACAGTGTGTTTAACAAGTTGTAAGTCGTATTTCAATTTTTTTTCTACTTCGAGGTCGCGCAGTTTGCATAATTTCAGAATTTAAATTCAAAATTTGACCAGAAAAATCATTTTGCCGAAAATTCAAAGTATACCACTAAATTTAGTTTTTCATTTCCTTTTTAAATGCAAAATCTATTTTAAAAAAATTTAATGTACAGAGTGATTTTTTTGGGTCAGGATATTTTTCCAATATTTTTTAATCCGGACCTAGATTTTTTACAATTGCAAATAAATTAATTCTTTGTACACCTTAAAGAATATTTGCTTGCCAAATATCAAATAAATATAGTGTGGTTAAAAGTTATGAACCAAATAAAAAATGGCATAGGATATTATTGAAGTAATACCCATTAAGTACGGTATTTTTGAGACCGCCTAAGTGTCCTCTTTCCACAGTTAACGTATGTTATTTTCCCAATGAAACACCCTGTATATATAGTTTATCAGAAAGATAAAGAGGAATCACCTTAGTACGGGCTGCGTATGGAGCTCTATCAGACATCTTCAAGAACAACATGCAAAATTATCTAAAACAGAAGACGTTCGACAAACGTGTGCTTCCAATCGAGACTTAAGAGTGGCCCAAAGGAGAATGGAACGGTCACTACTTGGACTTATTTTCAGAGACAGGGTTATCTATATATAGTTCAGCTCAAAAGGCCTCAGGGGCCCAAAGCTTCAATGATTTTCTTCCATTTCTTTCTGTCTTGTGCTAGGTTTTTCCAATCTTGTACCCTCAGCGACTTCAGATATTCTTTTGCCGACTTCAACCATCTTCTTCGGAGGCGTCCTCTTTTTCTTTTTGTACCAGCCTCCGTGTTTATTGGTTCATTGGGAACTCCTCCTTCTTCCATTCTTACTATATGCCCGAGCCATCTTAATCTTTGAATTTTGGCGAGTGTTGTTATTTTTGGTTGTCCATATATTTGCATTATTTCTTTATTCGTTCTTCTTCGCCAGATATTCCCCTCATTTAGACCTCCGTGTATCCTTCTGAGGGTCTTTCGTTCCCATCTATCTAATTTTACTTCCATGTCTTTATTTAATGTCCAGGTCTCGCTAGCATAGAGTACTGTAGGTCGGATAACTGTTATATATATTCGTTTTTTTGCTTTTCTGGATATTATCTTTGACCTCAGTATCTTAGTTAGACTTCCAGCACTCTTACTACCTTTCGCCATTCTTTTTGCGATTTCTTGGTTCTCTTCGTTCCTATTTGTTAGTGTTACTCCCAAGTAATCGAATTGGCCGACCATTTCGAAGTTATATTCTTTATTTGGGCTTTGTATCTTAAAGGACTGTCCCAGATGATTTTCATTTCCCTTTATCACCATATATTTCGTTTTTTCCTCGTTTATTTCTAAACCATATTCCTTGGCTGTTCTGTCTAGTCTATTAAAGATGTCTCTTAATTCCGCAGGTCTCCTTGTTATTAAGGCAATATCATCTGCGTATGCTACAAATTGATGTCTGTGATGATATAATGTGCCTTTAATATAGATATTGCATTCTCGTAAAATCTTCTCTAAAATTAAATTGAAGAAATCTGTTGATAACGGGTCACCTTGTCGCAGGCCTCTATTGGTGATAAAGCTATCCGAAACCCGTCCTTCTATCATAATTTTACTTTTAGTGTCACTAAGTATGTATTTAGTCAATCTTACTATTTTTGGTGGAAATTCAAAATATTCTAGCGTTTCATATTGGTTCGTCCACATAAGTAGGAATAACAATTTTTAATTTTCTTGTTTTTGTAAAGAATATTTTAATTCATTTTCTTTTCAATATTATGGGACACCCCGTATATACGAGTAGGCCAATACCTAATTCAGTGAGTATGTATTAATTTTTATCATTATTTTCAAGTAAAAACCTTAAAGTTTTTTGTATGTAATTACCTGCCTACTCGCCTCATTTTAAAAAGACAATTCGCCAACCAACTCTCTTGGTTAACAGTCACTTACAATCATTCCGAAAAGTGTATAGAAACTCAATATAGTCCTCGCGAGTGATTTATACTTTATACTACTCAGCAATAGCAGTACGAAAAATAGCAGGCCTGCTCCAGCTTGTGCAACGAGAAATGACAAGGTAGGAAATATTTTTATTACAATTTACTTTAAGGTCTGGTTTTTTTACTGTTATTTTTTTTATTCTATTTTAAATTCACCCTATGCTAAACAGTCCACTAATAAAGCTCACTGAGTTAGTAATCTCCTCCAAGATGATTTATTGATCCGTTACGAGCCTGATAGATCCATTTTCTATATTTTTTTCTTGCATTTTTCATTTTTCTAAGAGGGTAATATAGTCGGGGAAAGTTTCTTTTAAACCTGAATTGTTTGATTTTATTGTCATACTTTGCTAATTTACAAAGATCAGAATCAAATTCAGGTTATTTAACCGCATTTCCTTTGACTTTATTTTTTGTTATTCTTTAACATAAGGCGATAAAATATTCTTTACAAAATTAAAATCACGTATCAATTAGTACATTGGTTTTTTGTTTGTGCCGATCGTTAGTGGTACCTATACCTCAGTTAATGTTGTTTTTTAAGTAAAAAAGGAACACATTAATGTAAAAGTAATTATTATTAAATTGTCAACGTCGGCCAATAGACAAATTTTGTTATAATAATTATTATACAGGTTGACTCTATTATAGATGAAACTGTGTGTTTATTTTACACAGTGATTTTTATTTAAAGGGTTTATGTTTTATAATTATTTTTTGTCTATAAATATTCAAATAGCAGAGGACATAGTTTTCTATTTTATTAGCACAAAGTTCGGTTGTATTTTATTAATTTTCGTGTGGTGAACCTATTTTATTTCCTAACGCTAATTTCATATTTTTCTAAATTTATTAATTCTACATTTAAATTTACAAAATGGCAGATAAAATTAAAAAATATCAATCTTTAAGACAAGTTGAAGTGCAACAAATGACTGAAATTCATGCTGTTGCTTTAAAGGTAGCTGCTGACGATAAGAATTTTTACCCGGTTTTGGAAGTTATGTATGAAGGATTGGAAAAAATTCGTGACAATTTTTATGATCTTCATAATAAAATAATTATGTTAGTTTCTGAGCAAGATAATGAGGACGCGCTATTTAAAGTCGAAGATGATTGCCGTAGTAATTTTGACAAATTATATTATAAAATTAAATTAACATACGTGCAAGCCTTTAGAAAATCTTCAACATCAAGTCAGCAAACTACATCAACTTCACAGTCTCAAAATCCTTTACCTATAAATTATTTTAATTTACCGAAACCGGAATTGCCATCTTTCAGTGGAAAAATAACTGAATTTAGAAGTTTTATAGATCAGTTTGATGCTCGCGTTCATACTCTTACTTACTTACAACCAATTGACAAATTTAATTTGTTACTATCGTGTTTAAAGGGTGCAGCGCGCGATGCTGTGGATCATATTGACATCACAGCAAACAATTATCCAATTGCCTATGATCTGCTTTGTGAAAGGTTTAATAATGTTAGGGTAATCGCTGCCAATTTATGGAATAACCTTGAAAGTTCACCACAACTGACTTCAGAAGATCCAAAAGAACTACGCAAGTTGTTAGATACATTTTCGAAAAATGTGGCATCTCTAAATAAGCTAGGACTACCCACAGTACATTGGGATTTTATACTTGTTCAAATGATTTTAAAACGATTAACTGTTTCTTTAGTAACACGTTTTGAGCTTTTTCATAATAATTCAACCATCCCAAGCTATAAAAAACTGATTGATTTTTTAAATCAAAGTTGTCTCGCTTTAGATAATATTGATTTTCACACTAAACCAAAATCTAACTTTTCTAAAAAACCTAATTCTTCCAAATCTACATCATTGCTTGCTCAAACAGAACCTGAACCAAAATGTTCTATCTGTAAAACTAATGATACCCATGCCATTTATAAATGCTCCGTTTTTTTGGCAAAATCTCCTGTAGATCGATTTCAATTAATAAAAAAGAACAAGATGTGTATTAACTGTCTTGGATCACATCGTTCTAGCCTATGCAAATCTACATGGACTTGTCACTCGTGCCATAAAAAACATCATACACTCCTTTGCTTCTCCTCTTCTAAGAAAGAAGAGAATGTTCAAGATTCGGCGGCATCCACTTTAAATTCAACGACTGGATCATCCGTTTCTGTGTGTTTTTCTTCCGCTGATAAAAGTACTTTGCTTTCCACTGCATGTATTGAGGTGCTTGATTGTCACGGTAACTACCAACCTGTTAGGTGTCTGTTAGATTCGGGAAGCATGACGTCCTTTATCTGTCAAAAGACCCTTAGGCGTTTAGGTTTACGTCCCATGAAAACTTCAGCTAACATCCAAGGATTAGGTTCTATGCAGTCGACCACTAATTTAGGTGGGGTTACCATTTCTTTTAAACCAGTACGTAAATCTTCTCCTATTTTGACAACCGATGCGTTAGTCTTGACAAAAATATGTGAGGATCAGCCTTTATGTAATTTAGAAGTTAATACTTGGCCCCATATTGCTAATTTAAAGTTAGCAGATGATAACTTCTTTCGTAGAGGATCCATCGACATTCTTTTAGGAGCTGATGTATTCTCTACAATTCTTTTGGATGGACGTATTTACGGCAATCAAGATCAACCTGATGCAATTAATACTATATTTGGCTATGTGCTTATGGGAAAAGTAAATATTTCAAAGGCACCTACTCTTACTTCTTTATTTTGCCAAGTTGAAGATACGGTTTCTTTGGATCAGCAAATAAAGAAATTCTGGGAATTAGAAGCAGTCCCTGAAGTTTTTTGCTTAGCTCCTGATGACGCTAAAGTGGAAAATATGTTTATGAATACTTATAAGCGTGAACAATCAGGACGCTTTGTAGTAGATCTACCTTTTAAGGAAGAAAATCCTGTCTTTCCTAATATTAGATCACTTGCTCTTAGTAGGTTTTATTCATTAGAAAGAAGGCTTCAAAAATCTCCTGAACTTTATGACCAATACCGCACCTTTATGAAGGAATTTGTTGAGCTCGGTCACATGGAACCTGTCCCATTGAATAACTTCGATTCACCTTATGTTTACTATTTATCGCATCATTGTGTTTTAAGACCTGAAAGTCTAACAAGTAAATTAAGGGTCGTTTTTAATGGTTCCGGGCATCTTCCAAATCAACCCTCACTCAATGACAAATTATTCACTGGTCCTAAGCTTCAGACTGACATCTGTACAATTTTGATTAATTTTCGATTGCATGGTTATGTAATTACGGCCGATATTTCTAAAATGTATAGGCAAATTTTAATTAATCCTACTCAAACAGATTATCAAAGAGTACTTTGGCGTTCTAATAATTCTGAACCTGTTCGAGATCTTCGTATCAACAGAGTTGTTTATGGTCTCTCTTGTTCTCCTTATCTTGCTATTAGATGTCTACATCAGTTGGCTAATGATGACGGGGATTCGTTTCCTCTAGCAGCCGAGGCACTTAAAACTGGAACCTACGTTGATGATATCATTTCTTCCTGTCCTAGTTTCGAAAATGCCTTAGCACTAAGAGACGAACTTATTGCCTTACTTGCCAAAGGAGGTTTTGAGTTGAAAAAATGGTCCAGTAATGTACCCGATTTATTGAAAGGATTAGCTGTATCAGATTTAGCAATAAAACCTCTTACATTTAATGATGATATTTCGTCCAAAACACTTAAAGTATTAGGGTTGGAATGGGACGCTTCTTCGGATACATTTGCTTTTAAAGTTCAAGTTTTAGACTCTTCTTGTACAAAACGTCATCTTTTGTCCAATTTAGCAAAAATATTTGATCCTCTTGGATTTTTATCTCCAATAACATTTCTAATTAAACACCTTATTCAAAGAATATGGACTCAAAAGATTGGTTGGGATGATGCTCCATCAAAAGAAATTATCCGTTTGTGGAAAAAATACATTGATGATGTAGCATATTTGAGTAAATTAAATTTACCTCGTCGTTTATTAATTGACGATATTTTACGCTTAGAAGTTCACTGTTTTGGTGACGCTAGCGAGAAAGGTTACTGCGCTGTCTTGTACTTTCGATGCTTATCACCTTCAGGCCAACCTTTTGTTTCTTTTGTTATAGCTAAATCTAAGGTCGCACCCATTAATAAGGGACTTACTATTCCCAGATTAGAATTGTCTGCTGCGGTTTTAGTGGCTCGACTAGTCTCCTTTGTTTCTTCTGTTATTAAAGATAAAGTAGAAATCAAGGAAATATACTGTTATTCTGATTCTGCTGTTACATTACGTTGGTTACAATCTTCCCCTCATCAGTGGAAAACTTTTGTGAGCAATAGAGTAGCTTATGTGCAGGAACGAGTAACTTCTTCATGTTGGCACTATGTTCCTTCTGAAGAAAATCCTGCTGACATTGGTTCAAGGGGTTGCTTACCCTCTGAGTTAATTAACTGTTCCAAATGGTGGGCGGGGCCAACCTTCTTACAATCTGATCCGCTAACGTTCTTTGAACTTAATTCAAAGGAGTCTACTAATGTAAATTTGGAAGTGCGGACTGTCGCATTGATTGCTGAAATTCCCAATAATTTTTTAGATATTTTATTGGATCGTCATTCGTCTTTAAATAGGTGTGTTCGATGTTTGTGTTACATTATTCGTTTTTTCCATTATGTAACCAAAAACCGATATGGTAATCTGGAAATAGGTTGTTTAAGTTTATTGGAGCAACATAACTCCTTACTGGTTTTTGTTAAACGAACACAGCAGATCTTTTTTAATACTTTAATAAATTTTATCCAAGATAAACAGCTGCTTCCAAAAAATTTAAGAAAGCTTTCACCTTTTATCGATGCAAAGGGAATTCTACGTGTAGGTAGTCGCCTAGCTAATGCGCCCATTTCGTATGATCGCAAATTTCCGGCATTACTTCCTAACAGTTGTAAATTAACTGATATGATTATTGAATCTACTCATCTGCAATATCTACACGCCGGGCTTCAAACTGTTCAATACCTAATTTCTCAGCGTTTTTGGATTATATCTTCCAAACGAGCCATTCGTAGAGTACTGTCTAAATGTGTTAAATGTTTTAAGGTGAATCCTTTGTCCCCAGTTCCGTTAATGGGAAATCTACCGCTAGCTCGAATATCTCAACTAAAACCTTTCAGTAATGTTGGAGTTGATTTTGCGGGCCCTTTTCCTATAAGAGCTTCCAAACTTCGAAAGTCTCAAACTCTTAAAGCGTATTTGTCGCTTTTTATTTGTTTCTCAACAAAAGCTCTTCATTTAGAGCTCGTATCTGATTTATCCACTGACGCGTTTTTAGCTGCGTTTAAGCGATTTGTCAGTCGTAGAGGCCGATGTCAACATGTTTATAGTGACAATGGCACTAACTTTGTTGGAGCCAGAGCAGAACTTAACAGATTGGCATCACAAGCTGCTTCTCATGAATCTATTCAATGGCATCTCATTCCCCCTTCTTCTCCACACTTTGGAGGTTTATGGGAATCTAATATTAAGACGGTAAAGGGTCATTTAATTCGCACAATTGGAGAACAAGTACTAACTTTTGAAGAGTTATATACTATTTTTTCTCAAATTGAGGCCATCATGAATTCGAGGCCAATATGCCCGTTAAGTTCAGACCCAAACGATCTTAGTGCGTTAACTCCAGGACATTTTTTGACCATGGAGCCTTTGAGTGCTCCGCCCGAAGAAACGTTGCTCGATGTTCCGCACAATCGGTTGAATCGTTGGCAATTATTAAATAAGTTGCACCAACAGATTTGGGAACGGTGGTCTAAGGAGTACCTCCAAACTCTTCATCAAAGGGCTAAATGGAATTCTCCGTCTCCAAACGTCCAACTAGGTACCTTAGTGGTAATCCGCCAAAATAATATTCCCCCGCTACAATGGCCTTTGGGCCGTATAATTGAGGTTCATCCTGGATCTGATGGTATAGTTAGAGTGGCCACAGTGAAAACTAATAGTGGTATATATAAACGCTCTATAGTAAAATTATGTCCTTTGCCTTTTGAGCCGTAACAATACTGCGTATTGTGGTGGGCGGTTGTGGTTCGTCCACATAAGTAGGAATAACAATTTTTAATTTTCTTGTTTTTGTAAAGAATATTTTAATTCATTTTCTTTTCAATATTATGGGACACCCCGTATATACGAGTAGGCCAATACCTAATTCAGTGAGTATGTATTAATTTTTATCATTATTTTCAAGTAAAAACCTTAAAGTTTTTTGTATGTAATTACCTGCCTACTCGCCTCATTTTAAAAAGACAATTCGCCAACCAACTCTCTTGGTTAACAGTCACTTACAATCATTCCGAAAAGTGTATAGAAACTCAATATAGTCCTCGCGAGTGATTTATACTTTATACTACTCAGCAATAGCAGTACGAAAAATAGCAGGCCTGCTCCAGCTTGTGCAACGAGAAATGACAAGGTAGGAAATATTTTTATTACAATTTACTTTAAGGTCTGGTTTTTTTACTGTTATTTTTTTTATTCTATTTTAAATTCACCCTATGCTAAACAGTCCACTAATAAAGCTCACTGAGTTAGTAATCTCCTCCAAGATGATTTACATATACTTCACTTCTTTTTATGGTATCGTATGCCTGTCTAAAATCAATAAATAACATATTTAATGCTAGGTTGAATTTATATGAGCTAGATAAAATTTGTCTCATTGCAAATATTTGGTCTATTACCGATCTGTGCGCTCTAAAACCCGCTTGATATTCAGCTAGACAATTTTCAACTTTTGTTTTAATTTTATTTCTAACTAATATGGCCAGAATCTTATATACTGTAATCTTGTAGAGCTATTCCCCTGTAATTTCTACATTCTGTAACGTCTCCTTTTTTATGTACAGGACATAGGATAGCTTCTTTCCACTGATTGGGTATTGTTTCTTTGATCCACACTTCACATATTAACTCAGTGATTTCTTCTTGAAGTCCTTCGCCACCATCTTTTAAAAACTCTGCAGTGATACCGTTTTCTCCCGGTGCTTTGTTGTTTTTAAGTTTTTTATGATATCTATAATTTCTTTCTTGGTAGGTACTTCCTCATTCACATTTGGGTCTCTTTCTTCTTCATGTGGTAGTTGCATTATTTGCTGTATTCCATCTTGGTCGTCTGTGCATAATATGTTCTCGAAATAATTGGTCTATCTTCTTAATTTTTCATCTATTCCACCTATCAGATTTCCCTCTTCGTCTTTATAATATCTTGATGTGGTTTTGTACTGGGTTCGGTCTCATTTTATTTCTTGGTAGAAATTCCACACTTGTTTATTTAAAAAATCTTCTTCAATGTGGTCTAATTTCTGCTCTAGATTTAACCGCTTCTTTCTTCTACAGATCTTCTTTGCTTCCCGTCTTTTTTCAGCATAAGCTTGTTTACTTTCTTCACTATTTCTGATTATGCTGTTTATTCTGGCTTTATTTCGGTCCCTAATTGCTTTTTTACAATCTTCATCATACCAGTCTGTTTGTTTACTTTGTCTTTTTCTTAATAATACTGAGTCAGCTGCCTCTTGAATGTTTCCCCTTAGCTGCACCCATCTGCTTTCTATATCATCTACTGTTGTCTGGCTTTCTACTTTCTCTTCAATTTGCTGCTTGAAATTTTCCTTAACCTCTTCATTCTGAAGTAGTGCACCGTTATATCTTTTCATTTTTGTACAACTAGTCTTATGAATTGTGGGAATTATTTGCTCCATTTTGACTTTGACCACAAAGTGATCAGAATTTGCATCTGCACCTCTATAACTTCGGCTATCTTTTATGGCTCTCGTATGTTTGGCTTCTATTAGCAAATGATCTATTTGATTAACTGTTTGTCCATCTGGTGATACCCAGGTACTTTTATGAATTTATTTGTGGTCGAAATATTGTGTTCGAAAGCAAATTCTATTATGTACTCTTTTTCCATTCAGGGTACTCTCCCTATGTTAACTTTTTCCCCCTATTATTTGTTTGTATACGTCCTTGGTCGTATCTTGGCATAGAAATCTCCTACAATTATTTTTGTGTCATATGATGGTATTTGTAGAACGAATACTCTAACTGTTCATAAAAGCTATCTTTAACATCTTCTTCTGTATTTTCCGTTGGTGCATGTACGTTTATAAGGGTTATTTTGCTATAGTTTCCCCTCATTCTTATTTTGCATAATCTGCTTGTGACTGCCTCAAAATCTATCACCAGACTGGCAATTTTTAAACGCTTTTATTTAGTTCAATAGTTTGCGTCAAATCTTTAGACGTTAGTTTGACTGCCTTTTCTTCAATGCAAATGAATGAAAATTTGCAGACATATGCATTCGCAGGAACAATACACGAATAGTCAATAAAAAAATTTTTTCATGTTTATTAATTGTTTGAATAAAAAAAAACGATTTTAATGGAAAACGCTTAAATTCTATTGTTTTTTACAATGTAAAAATTTGAAACTTTTACGGATTGTATAGCTAATGATATGAACAATACATAATTTCGCTTTTTACGTTAATTGTTTACGTTATGCTTCGTTAATAAACAATAAAATTTCAAATTTTTTGCCGATTCCGACTACTTTTCATGTTAGTACATCATATGTTTTATACATATTTTAATAAACATGACGATATATTTTAATGTTTGAAAAGTGTAAGACTAAAAAGTAAAAAATAAAAAAATATGAAAAAAATTTTCTTAAGAAACGCTTTTCTTTAGTTACGAGTGACTAAAATTAAAAATATTATAAAAAAATCAACTAAAAAGAAAAAAATAAAAAAAAATGAAAAAATCTAACACATTCGTTAAAGAAAAGCATGGGGCGAAAACCGTTTACTCGATTAACACGCGCCACGCTTTCCTTTGACGGATGCGTTAGATTTTTTAAATTTTTTTTATTTTTTGCTTTTTAGTTGATTTTTTTATAATATTTTTAATTTTAGTCACTCGTAACTAAAGAAAAGCGTTTCTTAAAAAATTTTTTTTCATATTTTTTTATTTTCTTTACAAGGAAACCAACTCCAAATATACGTTCATTGTCTCCACTGTTGAAGAATATGCAGCTTGTATAGCTGCAATATCTATCTCATATTTCTCCAATGTATCTGGTAAATTTTTTAGTGCCCCTACTTCAAAAGTCCCGCTAACCTTCCATTGCCCTATCATAATCATAATCATATTTCGTGCCTTATTCGTTTCCGTATTTATCTGTCCACTGTGTTTGTTTGGCCTTAGTTTTTTTCCATTTTCTCTAATTTTTCGGTACTATGGTTCCATTTCCACCATTCATCATTTATACATATTTTCTGATATACGACTTTCGTTTCATTACCTTTTCCTTTTCCTTCTCTCGCCATATCTCTTAACTCTTTCTGTAGTCTGGCATCGGCTTGTGTTAGATCACTTTCAATGAAGTAGCGCGTTCCTCTTAATTTACTCTTGTTCTTCATAATAAGTTATTTATCCTTCATTGTATCTATTTTTACTATCGCCACTGGCAGTTTCCCTTGAGAGGTTCTTATTTTCTGCACATCTTTTATTTTCACGTTCACATTCAATTGATTTGCTATGAAGTTGGTGGCATCTTTAATTTCCTCATTTTCTTTGAAATCATGTCCTTTAATCACAATGTTTTTTTTCGAAATTGTTTATCCATCTTTTCAATCCTGCTTTCCAGGAAATTTACCTTTCCCTTCAACTCACAATTTTCTTTTTTAGGTTGCGAATTTTCTCTTGAAAGTTCTGCTGGTCTTTTCGTATTCCCTTAACTTCGTTCATAAGAGCGATTCGTTCAGAGACAGGGTTAGAAACGAAGAAATCAGAAGGACAGGCGTCACTGATGTCATAAAGCGAATAGCATGGCTGAAGTGGAATTTGGCGGGCCATGTAGCCAGAAAGAAGGGAGTGAGGTGGACCCAAAAATTACAGTGTGGATATCACGAGCAGACAGAAGAAGTATAAGTAGACCACCTAAACGATGGACAGACGACGCCGACGTCAAAAGGGTTGCTGGGAATTGGTTGCAGGAAGTCCAAGACAAAAAGAACTGGAATAAATTAGGGGAGGCCTATGTTCAACTTTGGGTGCAGAAGCCTGTATGATAATGATGATGATATACAGTTTTATTGCCGATGACTATGCACTATTTTCAAGTTTCTCCTTATAAAGGATTTTGTCTGGGTCTAATTATGTAAAAGTACATGAAATCCACAGCGTAGTTTAAACTCAGTTGCACTATCTTAAGAATGTTCATATTGCTCTTCGATTACTAGTTATTCTGGCTAAAGCTATAAATAACACACACACGCCATACTTTGGACATAGTTTTTGTGTCCGATGTGGACACTTTTGTTGATTAGTCTTGTTTTCTGGTACAATTTCTGTTATATATAGTTTCTGTTATGAAAAACTCACGTTGTGGTTAGTCCAGTTAATTCTCTAACTCATTCAAGCAACGATATATTATGTATTTTCCTTTTTTTGTCTATCCAGAAGCTGTTTTAACATTGCAGCTGAACCTTGTCCCAGTTGTGTTAATTGGTCCGACTAGAAGAGATCAAACGGCAATACTTATGATGTAAAGTCCAACATATATAAAGCCATGAATGGTCATTCAAACAATAAAATTGACCTGTCTTAATTTTTTTTCTAAAGTCGTCTGTTTGTGACGTAGTGAACTTATCCCTTATCTTTGCATCATACTGAATGTTATTTCCTAACGATGTATAAACCACATTTGCTACAATTATAATATTTGTAAATCGAATTTTGTTTGTTTCAGATCTGCACAAAACACGCCGATTTTACAAAAGTGTGGGATAACGAAACGAAGACACCATATTCGTACAACGACACATTTTGGATTGGCTTCAACGATCCACAGGCAGTGCGACTTAAAGTTAGTAATCAAATAAATTGCTATGTATAGTAATAGCTACATAGGCATAGAGGGTCAGCACAGATTCCACATAACTTTAAGAATACTCTCTGAAAATTTCAGATGGATCGGAGCAAAATTATCGGAATTCGGAAGCACGCTTAAGAGCAGTGAGTAGCGGTCAGCAGCTGTTTCCCTTCTCTTTTGTAAATTACTCCGCGATTCAGAAACATATTCCGGTGTGCATCACTTTTTGAATTGAAAAACAAATAATAAATTGAAAATAAAAGGTGTCAAAAGCGTTTTTCTCAAAACTGCTTTTTTCAAAGGTGGCCATTGTAACTCAAAACTTATTTGACCAGATGCCTGGTATTACTGCGTACTAGAAAGAAAGTGTGAAGCGTAGAGCAATATATTTTTTTGCTTAAATCGGAACAAATCAGAATCAGAAAAAAATTAAAAGTAAAATCAAAATGTATGTCCCGTTCAACATTTCAAAATGTATATATTTCCAGCTTACCGTTTTTGAGGGTATTTGTTCTTAAACCATGGGATAATTAACCTAGTACACGATATTAACAAACAATGTTCAGTATAACAGAGTTAACAAAAACGCTGAACATACCCTAACAGGGGTCACTTGCACCGCATAAACGAACGTCTGTCGTCTCTTCTCCTCACGGTTGCAGATATGGTATGTTTAACAGTAAATGGTTGAGTTCAATGAGTTACCACTATAAACATCCTGTATTAACCGATAATAGTATAAAAGGCCCGGTTTCAGGTAAAATTTATTTCAGGCTTTATTATGGGAGTACCGTCTCGTCAGTGTTAATTGTCAAAAGACCAACTCTGTCTACCTCGGTTGCTTATCGCTCCGGGTGGGTCTTAACAATGGGCCAGGTCAGATAAATTTAATAATATTTACGACCGCACTAATTAAACTCAACTATTTACTGTTGAACAAACCATAACTCGGTATTACTATAAAACAAATATAAGAGTAGGATGTTTGACAACAGAAGACATAGTTATAAACACAGAAATCCGTCAAGGCGATTCACTGAGCCCTTTCATATTTAATTTAATAATGGGCTATATAATAAAAAACCTTTCCAGAACAGCTGGATTTAAGATGTGTAACACATTCTTTAGAGTAGTCGTTTGCTACGCTGACGATGTTGTCCTTATCGCCCATTTTGAAGACAATCTCCAAAGGCTACTGCATGTATTTAATACTAAAGCTAAAGAACTAAATATGCTCATTAACACCGAGAAGACTAAGTGCCTAGTAATTTCAAAAGAACCGATAAGATGCAAATTAGAAATCGACTCTAAAATTGTGGAACAGGTGAATCACTTCAAATATCTTGGAGTGGAAATATCAACCTCTGGAAATCTCTCAAAAGAGGTCAGAGAACAAACAATGAAAGCAGCTGGAATCTCGGGATGCCTGAAAGAAATCGTATGATGATATGGAAGAACAAATATCAAAATAGGTACTTAAAGTAAAGTCAAAATATATAAAACAACAATAAGGCCTATTATAATATATGCGGCAGAAACAAGACCAGACACAAATAGAACGTTACAAAAATGGTAAGAACAGTTGAAATGAGAACACTAAGAAGTATACAAGGCAAAACTCTACGTGATAGAAGTGAAGACATTAGAAAAAACTGTGGAATACAGGACATAGGAAGGTGGGTCAGACAGAGGCGACCATATTGTAACAAACATATAAAGTAAATGGAGGACAGCAGACACGTTAAAAGCGCAAAAACGAATAACCCAGTAGCTAAAAGATCACAGGGTAGGCCACCAAAACGATGGCGAAAATGCTGGACCTCATCGTCTAGAGAAGACTTGATGGCAATGAACAGGCAGTAGCCTACTAGCAAGAGAGAAGAAGGAAAAGAGGAAAAGAAGAAAAAAGAAGAAGAAACACTCTTTCCCTCAACGCCGCGTCGTCCAATACTTTTTGCACGGTGTTGGATCTAGAAATTATTGGACAATTCATATTATGCAAACTCGCTATGTTGTTTTATCCTTTTAATCTTTATTATACCCTTACATTTGCCTTTTAACCTCTTTTTAGACCATTTCGTTTAACATACTTTATTTTTTTAGGGAGAATATGTTAAAAATGAACAATTGGCCGGTCTAAACGTTTTCTCAATAGACGGCGATGACAATAAAGGAGTGTGTGGGGAAAAATACGTTCTCCTAAAGAATCTAAATACTGGCATGGGACATAGTCTAACATGGTTGAAAGACAATTGACTGAAATCATAAATAAATTTTAATTTTTGTACTAAACTTGCAATCATTGAATATTTTTCCAATAAAATATTACCTTACGTGTATACCTTTTTTATAAAATTCATCATCATCATCAGGGCTTTTCATTCCAGGTGGAATGTTTGCCGCTCTTACTTAGAGCTCTCAGATTCGCTTATTGCGGTGAATCACTCCGCATTCCACTTGTATGTTGTCAAAGTTTGTTGTATGACTTGGCTTTCGATACTATTTTCTTCCACTCATTTCGATATGTGCATAGTTCCCTCCAGTTTCTCACTTCCAGAATTTTGATATCTCTCATGACCTGGTCCTCCCATCTCTCTCTGGGTCTTCCTCTTGGTCTTTCAGTTGCCGGTTTCCATCTGGTGATCTTCTTGATCAGTCGGTCGTTTTTCCTTCTTTCTATGTGTCCCAGCCATCTCAGCCTCTGTGATTTAATAAATCTAACTATATCTTCTCCCTTCATTACGTCTCTTAGTTCATGGTTCATTCTTCTTCTCATTTCTCCGTTGTCCATTCTTATCTGGCCCATGATGCGTCTGAGGATTTTCCTTTCGAATATTCTCAATTTTTCTTCATCTTTTTCCGTGAGGCACATTGTCTCAGCTGCGTACGTAACTACTGGTCTGATTGCAACTCTGTATATTTTCAGTTTTGTATTTCTGGATAAGTTCTTGTCCTTCATAAGCCTATGATATCTCCAGTATGTTTTGTTGCCTGTTAGTATTCGTTCCGTTACTTCTTCACTTCTCTTGTTTTGGCCATTCACTATTACTCCCAAATATTTAAATTGTTGGACTCTTTCAAAAGTGTAGTTTTCTATTTTGATTTCTCTCATCCTGTTATCTTCTCTTCTAGAGCAGAGTAGATATTTTGTTTTTCCTTCGTTAATTTCTAGACCTCTTTTCCGTGCTTCTTTTGCCAGGATTGTTACTGCTTCTTTTAATCTTTCCTTGCCTCTTCCCATGAGAACTAAATCATCTGCATATGCAACTATTTGTGTTGAGGAGTGGGCTGTAGTTCCTTTAATTTTGCTGGCCTTGACTGTTCCTTCTAGTGCAATGTTGAATAATGTGGTTGACAGGGAGTCGCCTTGTCGCACCCTGTTTCTATTGCAATTGATTTTGTGCTACCTTCTTCTGTTGTTACTTTGGCTCGAGCTCCATCCATGGTCATTTTTGTTAATCTGATTAATTTTGCTGGTATATCTTGATTTCTCATTTCAATAAATAATTTATTTCATCCAATACAGTCAAAGGCTTGTCTGAAGTCTACGAAGAGGATGTGGAGTTCTATGTTGTGTTCGTGGCATTTTTCGATTGTTTGTGTAACTATGTGGATCGCATCTGTAGTGATCTGCCTTCTCTGAATCCTTGCTGGTAGTCCCCAATTTTTTTCTCTGTGAATTGATTGAGTTTTTGTTTGATGAGGGCTGTTAGAATTTTATATGTTGTACTCAGTAGAGATATTGCTCTATAACTGTTACAGTTTGTTACTTCTCCTTTCTTAAATATTGGTATAATTCTGCCTTCTTTCCAATCCTCGGGCATTTCTTCTGCTTCCCATATTCTAACTATTAGGTTATAGATACTTGTTAATAACTTTTCCCCTCCGTTTTTAATGAGCTCATTGGGAATTGCATCTGGGCCTGGTGTTCTTTTCTGTTTCATTCTTTGAATGATGGCTAAATATTCATCATGTGTTGGCATCCCTATTTCATTATCTCTAATGTCTTCCATTGCGCCTAACTCCTCTGCCGGGCTTTCTTTGCATCTATATAGTTCTGTGAAGTGTGTTTCCCATGATCTATTGTCAATTTTAACTACTGGTCTGCCTTTTCTTTGTTGAGCTTTTAGGTATCCAAATAGTTTGGCGCTGTCTTTACTATTCATTTCTAGTTCCTTTAACAGCTCTTCGATCCACAGTTTTTTTTTGTTCTTGCAACAATTATCGGCTGCTTTCTTTTTTTCTTTATATTCGTTTCGATGATGCACTTCTTTAGTTGATATCCATTTATCTCTTGCTTGGTTTTTCTGTTTGATTTTGTTTTCGCATTCTGCATCAAACCACTCTTTCCTTCTTTTTATTTCCCTCTGTCCTAGCACCTCTTCAGCTGAATTCAAAATGGATTCTTTTATATTTTTCCATATGTCCTCTGTGTTATTTGCTTGTGTTAGGTTTTCTTTAGGGTTGTCTCATATTGTCCTCTTAGTTCCTGTATTTTAACTTCTCCAGATTCCATCTTCTTTTGTTTTGTCTTGTTCTCTCTGCTTTAATTATCTTCATTTTGATTTCTCCTATTACTAGAAAATGGTCTGTGTCCGCGTTTGCTCCTCTAAATGATCTGACATCGTGCATTATTGCTTTCCATTTTTTTGATATTAGTATGTGATCTATCTGATTGCCATCTGTTGTGCCAGGTATCAACCATGTTACTTTATGCTCTCTTCTGTGCATGAAGTTTGTACTTATAATGTAACTGTTTGTTATTGCTGCTAGTTGGCATAATTTTCTTCCGTTATCGTTTGTCTCGTCATGAATAGTTTCTTTCCCTGCTACTTCCTTATACTGGTTTTCGTTGCCTACCTTTGCATTGAAGTCACCAACCATTAGTACTATATCATTTCTGGGTAATCTTTCATATAATTCTTCCAGTTGTTCATACAATTCAATTTTATCATTTTCTGGTGCATTTTCTGTGGGTACATATATGTTTATGATTGTCATATTGGCTTGTTTGTTTTCTACTTTTATATACGATATTCGTCCATTTATCGCTTTAAATTCTATAACTTTGTCCCTAATCTTACTGTTAACCATGAATGCTGTACCGTTTTTCCCTTGCTTGTTTTCTCCCGAGTAGTATATTGTGTAGTTTTTCTTTTTGATATTTCCTTCTCCTTTCCATCGTACTTCTTGTAGTGCTAGTATGTATATTCTGTATCTTTGCATTTCTCTTGCTACCTCTTCCATTTTTCCTGGTCTCAATAATGTTTGAACGTTCCAGGTTCCTACTTTTACTCTATTTTTCTTCTTGGTTTTTTTTTCTATCTCTTTTTCTTATGTTTGATTCGTTGTTCTTTTTTCGTGCTAGTTTCGTCTTCAGGTTTTCATCCATTTTCTTTACAGTCTCTTTACATTCCATAAATGCGTTTTCCATATTCGTTTGCCGGTATGTTTTAGTGATACTAGTCGTTTGTTCTTTACTATGTGCTACTTTTACATACAATCTCAGTTTTTTGGCTTTGTGCCGGAATTATTTGCAGTCTTGGTTATTTTCGCCATATTTTCTGATTCATTTTCGTCATCTCCTGGTGATCTTTCAGTATATGTTCTTCCTCTGGGTTTTCCTTGAGGTGCTTTAGTATTCATCGTTTCGCTTTGTGTCCTCTTGTATCCTAAGCTTTCCACAGTATATGTTTTGTCGGTTATTTTTAGCTTATTATAATTTAGCGATGCCTTCTGACCCCTTTCTCTTGCTTCCTTTAAGTGTTGTTTCAGTATTTTTCTCTGGTCTTGTATCTCCTTGGAATAATCTTCACTTAGGTAAATGTCTGTTCCTTTTAGTCTTTTCGATTGGTTCAATATTTCAGTTCTTTTGGAACCGATTTTAAGTTCCAGTAGTATAGGTCTCGGTAACTGTCTTAGGGGATCTCTTTGTATACCAACGCGTTTTATGTCTATTATGTCTGTGTGTTCGTTTAGTGGAACTTGGATTTTAATTGCCATATTTTGTATATCATTTATCATATCATTTTCTTGTTCACCTTCTTTCTCTGTTATACCGTATACTATAATATTTTTCTTTCTTACCTCTCTTTCTAGATCTTCTATTCTTTTTTCGTGTACTTTATTTTCTGATTTTAATGCTATATTTTCAGCTTTTAATTCTGCGATTTCCAGTTTCATGAGCTGTAAATCATTTTGCACTTCATTTAGTTTTTGTTCTATTCTTATGCCTCTATTATCCATACAATCTAATTTTTCACTCATCTTTTTCATCATTTCCTCCATCTTTTTTCGACTATGGATTATTTTTCTAAATCTCTAGGCTAGCGTTAGAATCTTTCTCACTTCGACGGTTCGTAAGACTTTGCTTTTATCCAATCTCAGAGATTATAATTTTACTATTTTGTTACGTAGCGTAAAATGAGCCACACCCGTTTCAACCACGCGGAGGTGTGTCCACTTATCCACGCACCAAAAATATTCTTATTTTTCGAAAGTATTCTTATTTTTATTTTCTGTAGATTGTTGTTTTTATTTTAAATCCGGCAACACTGCTTAAAATTCAAGCAGAACTTCGCCTCTGGTATACTGGTTTTCTTATCTGCTTGACCCCTTAGCTTTTTGTAGTGTTCCAATGTTTATTATTTATCAACCACAATAGTTACCTTATAAAAAACACTGTTCTGTTTATGTTTGTCTATTTCCACTTTTTTCGTCCCAATAGAACGTCTTCACTTTTATAATTTACGTTTCGCACTTGCTTTGTATTTAAATTTCACTACACCACGCGATATTCGGGGAAAATGCAGGAGTAAATTTAAACACCTTATTTGCGTTCCAATGCCACGTTGCCAAGTCCCTTTTTATTATAAAATTACAAATGCGAAAACAAAGAGTATGAGGCGGATATTGGATTCCCATCATCATCATCATCAATGGCCTTACAACTCTTCATGAGTCTTTGCCTCGTTTACTGTTGCCTTTGTCAGTCCTGTGCCACTATTTCCCATTGTGTCACTCCCATTTTCTCCAGATATTCTCTCACTACATCTTTCCACCTTTTTCTAGGCCCTCTTACCTGTCTTACGTCTCCCATCTGGCTTTTCCCAAAACACATTATTTATAAAGCGATTGTCGATACTGCGTATCACGTGTCTTGCCATCTGAGTCTATTGACCTATAAGGCTGATTCTCACTATCATGCAAGGCAAGTGCTCGGCATGGGCAAGGCATCGGCTCGGCAATATACATTTTACATAAAATCTTATGAACTTCACGGGACTAAATTCACACTATGCGTGCCAGGCACCGGCAAGCGACGGGAATTGCATGCGACGTTCTTTTCGAAACAATCTTTGCCTAGAATGTGCCGTGAAGGTCACGACAGTGTGAATACCTTATCGGCAAGCAATCTGCAATCTTGGTTGTTTAAAAGCAGTTTTATAAAGACGATAGAGAAAAGAAGTATTTTGTTTTTGAAGAGGTCCCTCAGTATGCTCCAATTTTTCTTCTTCTTTTGGCATCATAACTCTGGATGGGTCTTGTCTGGCTACGTCCTTCCATTCGGATTTCTCTTGTGTATGTTTTCTCCATTGTCTTATGTTCATGTTTTTCATGTCGTCCTTCACGTCATCCATCTCTCCCGTTCTGGCCCTTTCTTTTTTTTTCGCTTCCCTATCGGCTTCCATTGTAATATTTTCTTTGTTGTTTATTGATTGTCTTTTCTCTGCACATATCCCAGCTATTACACTCTTTGACTTTTCACAAATTGTACAATATCGTAACCTTCATTCAATTCATTAACCTCGTTCTTTCTACTGATTCTCCATGTGCCGTCTTCCTCTTGCACCGGGTAATATACTTTTCTCAGTATTTTTCTCTCGAATGTACTGAGTTGGGCTTCATCCCTTTTCGTCATTGCTCAGGTTTCACAACCATACGGGTCTAATCACTGTTCTGTAGAAAGTCATTTTGGTTCTTTTGTCTAATAATTTCGATGTGCCCAGATATGTGAAGGCATCCACACGTTCAAAAGTATAGTTGTCTATTGTAATATAATTTTCATTGTCAGGTGTTCTTTTGACGGTCATGTAATTTGTTTTTGCTTCGTTTATTTAAAGCTCCCTTTTTCGTGCTTCAGGATCAATGTTTTTGAACGCTTCAGTTAGTCGTATTAAAGTGTAGAACTACATCGTCTGCATATGCAGTAATTTGTACTGTCTTGGTGTTTCATTGGTTTTTCTGATGAGTGATTCAAGAACTAGGTTGAATATTATGGTTCAATATGCAG
This sequence comes from Diabrotica virgifera virgifera, assembly GCF_917563875.1. Taxonomy (NCBI): domain Eukaryota; kingdom Metazoa; phylum Arthropoda; class Insecta; order Coleoptera; family Chrysomelidae; genus Diabrotica; species Diabrotica virgifera. The sequence continues at coordinate 101,875,532 of NC_065446.1, forward strand.
CAATAAGTTGTTAAATTCATCCACTGTCATTCGGTTATATTTAAAAAAATTTGTCTGATCGTCTAAAAGTTCGGAGTGTAAGGTTGCAAATTCTCCTTCTTTTGTGTGTTTCTTTATCATTTTAAGCACCCAACAACGTCTTTTTCTATTTCTGCAATATGCGTTTCCATTTTCTGTTTCTTCGTCTAATATTAGAGCAATTTTTATTAACGTTCAATTTCAACATTGTTCACTACACAAAGCAACCAACCCGCGGCAAGCCTTTCGCAGTGTGAATTGGCTCCGAAAACCTTGCCCGTGCCTTGCCGTTGCCGGTCCGGTTCCTTGCACGTCTAATGAGAATCAGGCTTTATATATCGGACTATATTTTCCTTTCCGAAGAGAGACTCTAACATATATACCATATACCATTCGAATGATTTTACGTTCACATACCAGCAGTTTATTTACTTCTCTTTTTGTTAGCGTCCATGTTTTACTTCCATACACAGCTAGACACTGGTGTCTGACACTGTGTCCGCCACCGGTGTTCAATTGCAGCAAAGCATTGTTGAGCCACTAAAATCAGCCAGACACTCAAGTAGTCAGTGGCTCGTCTGTAGTCGTTCATTTAAAACAATGGAATGTTGCACGGTGGCGGACACTGGTATCAGATACTAATGTCTTAGTCTGGAAGGGTACTAACTTTAATAAGTAATGTTGATTGTGCTTCTGTATCTACGTCATCGGCAAAGGCGAGTACGACTTTTGCTTCCCGAGCAGCTACATACTGGATTCCCGGTTTAAGTGAATTATCGAAACATGGTTATTTGATGGGGTCAAGTTGATAATGAAGAGGAAGCTAACAAAAAAACTCTTCTAAGTAGGTACATAAAATATTGGGAGAAACGTCTTTAAAACCTAGAAAGTAGGTCCATACTTTGTAACTTTTGCAATACCACAGAAAGTTTGGGGTTAATGTATAAATAACCATTGTGTTTTGAAAAGTAGCTGCAGATTTTAATTCATGCTGTTATTATCCCATGTGTATTCATCCGATGTGTTGGATATGTGTATGTATCCGATGTGTTGGAGGAAGGAGGCTCCAGAAAGTCCCTCCCGAAAAGGAGGACAAAAATATAAAATAAGGCCAAAAAATTCAATAAGATTTATTGAAATAATATGAGATTAGTGACTAAAACTTTAACTTCAATATACGACAGATACTATAAAACATTCCCTTCATTAAAGCGGAGACTGACATGACAGAACGGAAGTCAAGGGTTGCCAACACCTACACAACCAAAATCAATCATACACAAAGACTTATCCAACGAAATAAAAGAAAAATAGCAGAAAAAATAAGACTAAAGAAAGTATGGCAACGAACCCCTGCACCCCAGGATAAAAATAGATTAAACCAAGCTACAGCACGACTAAAAACTTTGTTAAACAACAATAAAAACAACGACATAAAACGATATCTACAAAATCTATGGAACCGAATACTCGCTATGGAAGGCAACACGAAGGATTAACAGGCCAAAACTCTCTAATCCGCCTATCCGGGTCAGTAATGGACGATGGGCTAAAAGTAACAAGGAAAAAACTGCAGTCTTTGCCAAATACCTGGAGGAAGTGTTCCAACCACATGCCCAAAACAACGACCCTGATGCAGAAGATAATATTCAATTGCATTTAGAATATCCATACCAACTAGAAACACCATTGGAGAAATTCACAGCCAAACAAGTTTTCAACAAAATCCAAACAGATCTGAATCCGGAAAAGTCCCCAGGGTTCGACTTAATCACTGCAATAATTCTAAAAGAACTTCCCAAGAAAGGAGTGTAATATTTGACACAGATTTTTAACGCAATCTTAAGAGCTGGTTACTAAATATCCCCTTTTGTTGAAAGTGGCACAAATCATCTTAGTACCCAAACCAGGCATGCCTGTAGAAAAAGTTAAGTCCCATAGACCTATCAGTCTACTTTCAGTAATGTCAAAGGTTTTTGAAAAACTTTTACTAGACAGATTACAGCCAATACTCGTGGAAAAGCAGCTAATACCCAACCACCAGTTTGGATTTAGACAACAACATGCTACCACCGAGCAAATTCACCGAGTCTCCTTCTTCTTCTTCTTCTTCTTCTTGCAGTACCGTCTCCTATCGGAGGTTGGCTACCATCACAGCAATCTTAACTTTGTTGGCTGCAGCTCTGAACAACTGTATTGAACTGCACCCATACCACTCTCTTAAATTTCGCAACCAGGAAATCCTCCTACGTCCCACATTTCTCTTTCCCGAGATTTTTCCTTGGATGATGAGTCTTAGCAGAGAGTCTGCAACTCCATAAACAAAACCTTAGAAGAGAAGCAATACTGTTCTGCAGCCTTTTTGGATGTCTCGCAGGCTTTTGACAAAGTCTGGCACACTGGCCGGCTATACAAAAAAAAGAAAGATCCTTCCTCTCAACTACTTTCTAATCCTCATTTCATTAGCTATAACTCTGGTTCTGCTAGGTGTAGAGAGCCAATATATACACCGTTTTTTTCACTTTCTCGCAGGCGATATTTTTCTTAAGAATGTTTTTACGACAAAAGACTTACTTTTTGAGTTATTTCCGAAAAACTGTCTAAAAACGTGATTATTATGTTGAAAAAGGAACATGTTCACGCGCAAATAACTCGACAAGTATTGACTTGGTGAAAAAACTCTATAAAACAAAAGTTGCTAAGAATTAGATAGTTTATCGATTTCCGGATTAACTTTGGACATATATTTTTTCACCCCCTAGAGGGAGCGAAAGTCACCCCCAGGGCAAAAGCACACATCGGCACAATATAATTTTTTTTCTTTGACTTGTTAGCTATGTGTATGCCAAATTTCATGTCAATCCAACCAGTTCTTTAAAACTTAGAGGTTTTACAATATTTTACCGTTAAAGAACGTACTATAAACAGAATATTTAGTGAATTAGTGCAGCCGATATGTGAAACAATTGTGCATTTGATGATAGAAGCATATAATTTGGACCACATTATACTACACATATAAAGGTTCAAGTTAAGATGGGAGGCCATCTCAGATTTTGCCTTTTACAAAAAAAGGTCCGATTTTAACCAAATTTGGTATATACCCAGGCAACCAAGTGACGTCAAGAACGTCAGTTTTTGGCGGAATATATACACGTGGTTGAATATTACGTCATATCGACGTCTTTTGTAGGTGATTTTAAATACGTAAGATTAATGACGTTAAAATACGTTTCAAAGACGTTTTCATTTCAGACAGCTTAAGTCTGACGGGACTGACGTCACGAAATTGGGAGGAGCTTAAAAGTTACAAAACAAAGGTTATGTTTGTAGCGTCGTTTCATTTCATTGTTTCTCTTGTGGTATTTTGCCTATTTTGGATTCATTTAGATTTTGTGGCTGTTTTTTTGTGTATTTCTGAAAACTTTTGTTTGTCTTTTGTGAATTTTATAAATTTACCACAATGCAAAATGATTATTTAAGGAAATTATTATTGGAAACTCAGCAGATGTTGGAAGAAGGTAAGCGAAACAATTTTTATTTACTATTCATTTTTCCCTGATATTTATCAATAATGATGAATTTTGCAAGCAATAACATTATTTCTTTTATTGTTTTAGATACTCATTTAAGCTTAAAATAATTGGAGATTTAGATCCATATACAATTCAGTCATCAGAATTGGATTTTACAGTAAAGTTAAAGTTATCCCAAAAATCACTATTATAGATGTTTATACATATCTGGTGGAGTCTCACAGTTACTACTCTAAGTAGCAGATGAAAGCATATAAAAACCTTCAGGCACATAAAAGCCTTCACAACTGGATTTGTTTTGAAAGTTGGAGTAAAAATTGTTAATGATTTCTATATTATTGTTGGAAAGGTAAGCCTTTATTTTATTTGTTCGCCATTAAGAAATATATGGATAACAGTATTAGTATCTTTTGGATAAATTGGTTTTAAATATTAGATTTATTTACGTTTATATATCTGTATGAAACCAGACATATTGTCGTCCTAATTTGTAAACTGTGTAACTCCATATTTCTGTGAAAATGAGTTATTACTGCCATTTATTTGAAAAAATCCCTACTCGTTTAAAAAAGGATGCACATGCAAATTTTTACCAGAAGAGTAAATAGTGACATCTTCGTATACACTGTATCTCCCTTGCGGCAAATTTAGTACGAAAACTTTATAACTCGCCAGTTTGTCATACCACACGACTGACCTCACTGTTTAGAAAGTGATATTTTCAAGAAAAAGTTGATGGTAAATAAAATATTAAATACACTCATTAAACAATATAGGTTCAAATGTTAGTGAGATGTGTACCTATCTATAAAATATTCCATTTTAGCATCCTATCTTTTAAAATGGGAGATACGTAGTATTCACATTAGTCATATTTAGAGAACAAATTTTTGTGCCTCTGTAAAATTCGGATAAATGGAGTTACGCAGTTTACAGATTAGGTAGACGACATGTAATTGCTATGATGTAAAAGAGTATAAACAGTCATGATTGTTTGTTCTAAAATTATAGGTTTGTTCTAGCATCAGTTTCAAACGATTTGAAACCATCTGTGAATAGTCGACCAGCGCGAGTAGCAGGGATAGCACTGGTGACTGTATTATGTTCTCTCACTGACCAACTGTTTGCTGACGGTTTCTGACTAGTTTGACTGTTTGCTAGAACAAACCTATTATTATATGAATGTCGAATATCTGATTTTAAAATATTCTCAATCATTGTAAAGAACGCAAATACTCTAACAAAAATAAATTTTTGTAGTTGAAGCATTCCCACAAATATAAAATATTTTTTTTAGGTGAAGCATTCCCAAAAAGCTAATGCTAAACCACTAAATGCTTGGGTGATAGCCAGTTCCAATGGCATAGCAAATGCACATTGTATGTGTATGGCCGGTAATAGTGAAGTTTGCAGCAATCTTATTTGCAGCTGAGTATGCCCACAGCAAGACAGAAGAAGAACCCAATGCATGTACAGATGTTACAGCTATGTACATTCTCTGATGAGAAACTAATGAGTTTTGAAACTGTTCGGTCAGAGTGCTTGTTGCGCTCTCTAAACGAACTGAAATATAAGACGGCTTTGGCCTCATGCTGCAGCGATATGAAAATGGTTAGTCATTTTTAATTATAATGTACTTCTTCATCATGAGTATTTATGTATAGGGCTTTTCATTCACAGTCATTTGTTTCGAGCTTCTGTCATGTGTCACATAATACTAATATATCTACGTCATACGTTATTGATATATACCAATGATACAAACCAAAGACGTATGGCGTAAATATATTAATATTATGTGACACATGACAGAAGCTCGAAACAAATGACAGTCGATGAAAAGCCCTATTAGTCTTTTAAGTGTGTATTTAAATTGTTTTTATCATTTTAATTTAGTCATTAGAGTCCCTTAATCAAAAAATATATTTTTCAGGTGTCTGTAGATCTTTTTGTATGCAAAAATTTGAAATAATTATTTGAAATCAATTTGAGGATTATAAGAGTATGGAAATATATGAGAACACAGACTATTATAGTTTTTTCCTATTTTTTATCATTCAATGGTCTTCCTTAAAATTTATAAATATAATGCAGATAGTTTTCATTGAAATTGAAATATTGGGTCTTATTATTGTATGTATTCATTTCTGACTAAAGGTACGATTCTGACAACGACTGCAGACGGCAACTGCAAACATGAGTTGCAGTTCTCTGCGATATGGATGTTACTACTTTGCACTATGTATCTGTGTGAGACTGATTCCGACATCTGATTGCAACTGCTGTCTGGCAGAACGTCAGTTGCTAATAATTATGCAAATTAATAGTGCAAAATAATGACGTCTGTCATGGTGACAACTGTAACTGCCGTCTGCAGTCGTTGTTGGAATCGTACCTTTAAAGTGTGTGGTATAATTATAATAATTATATATATTATATTACTTAAATTTTTAAAACTTTGTGTAAACTTGTTTGTTATTAAATTGTGACTTAAATGTTTAATTTGTTAATAAATGATTTATTAGTTTATATGTTGTTTCACTATTGACACAGTAAATACTTATAATATAAAAAGTGAAAATTCTATGTATGTTATGTTGCATTGAGGATATTGTAATTCTATGCATTTTAACGAGCCTTTCATTTGGTTTTACTTAAATGGAAAAATTGCAATACTAACAATGCCCATACGAATAATTGAATGGGTCCACAGTGGTCCAAAAAGCTGAAAAGCTGGCCAAAAGTCAAAAAACAAATTCAACGTTTCGAGAATATTATTATATTTTCTAAAAGAGAATTAAATTCCCCTATTCAGTGTTGGCAACCCTAGAGCTATATCTTGTATATCTGAATTTCCAGTTCAGTTCAAAGTTGACCTTCTTACGGAACAGAAGCGCAGTTAAGAATAATGAATATTTTATACGCACAGTCTTGTGCGTGTATCTCGAAAACGAAGTGCGCAAATTCAATTCTGCAAAATGGACGATATTCGTGGATCCATCTTTAATAAAAGCCGATAATATTAAAATATTTTTATATGTGTTATATTTAGTATATTTTAAGTTGAAATTAAGTAATAAGAGAGTATATATTTTGAAAAAATTAAATTTTCAGATATGCAAATAGTTATATATTCCATCGAATTCCAAGATGTTACTACAATCATCTTTTAGCTTATATTTCCCTCTTTAAGTTTCCAAAAAAATTAGCTGCCACTATCTGCCTCTTTGGTTTTGCGAGAATATTTTTTGTACAAGCGCTCTGCGCTATTAGTTTCAATATGAATCGTTAACAACGCAGAATAAACTGATCATGCCGCAGCATTCAGGTAGTTGTTATGACTGTAGATCTTTAGTTATTTCAGTATCATAGGGTAAAATCAGAGATAAATGGGTCAAGTACAGTATTGTTGAAAAATAAAGTAAAAATTAGTTTTGACTTTCATATGATTAATAATCGAATTTAACGTTGGAATAAAAAATCCGCCATTGCATCCGCCATTTTGTTTTTTGAAATTTTGATTTCGAATTCGTAATCAGCAACCTCAAAAACCCCCGGATATAAAATTTCGACGGTATTACATATATTTAAAATACATAAACCCGCCATATTACATCCGCCATTTTGTTTTTTGCAATTTACACTTCGGATTCGTAATTAGCGACCTCAAAAACCCCTGGATGCCTAATTTCATCCAAATCAAAAAAAGCTTTCATATTTTGGCCATCTTTTCGGGTTTTTGGACCACTGTGGGGTCTGCCGAATAACGTTGTAAGCGCCAAATGGTTTGTTTTTGAGAAGTCAAAGGAAAAGTTTTAATATTGTGAGAATGGTGAGTTTATACATTTTAAGGGTTAGTAATACAGTTTTTAAATACAAAATACGAACTGTATTACTCACCTTTAAAATGTATAAATTCACCATTATCACAATGTAAAAATTTTTTTTGACTTCTCAAAAACCAACCATGTGGCGGACCCATTCAGTTTTTGTGTATTTCTAAAACCATAAAATGAAAAATTAATCTAAAAAACGACGCAAAATCGACGTAAAAACTATGTTTTTCATATCACGTATTTAAAACGTGAATTATGGTGAACAAATCGACGTAAAAACTACGTTTTTCATATCACGTATTTAAAACGTGACAAAATTGACGTGCATTGTGGTGGGACATATTCACGTGATTTTCGACGTCGAAAAAACGTGATAAACTGACGTCGTTTGATGATAATTATGACGTTTTTTCAACGTTCTGTAAACGTTATTTGGTTGCTTGGGTAGGTTCTTTTTTTATGTATAAAATCGAGGTCTTGCACCGCAAGAATCGGCTTACCAGAAGTTGTGTTTTCCTGGTTTTTTATGTAAAAATATGTTGTTTTTATTTCAATTATTTCACCCAGTACGTATTAATTTTTCAAAAAGGTAATAACGCTATTGAAAAGAGCGTAAGAATATTTTTTAGGAAATATTTTGAACTTTTTAGTTATGTTAATTACCATTTAATAAATGTATAACTTATCTTCACATGTACCTATGTGCGGCAGATTCGTGCAAATATTATAAGAATTATTGTGCATTTAATGGTAGAAGCATATAATTTGGACCACATATACTACACATACAAAGGTTCAAACTTAGATATGAGGCCAACTCAGATTTTGCCTGTTACAAAAATGGCGCGCATTCAAAATGGCGACTATACATATGTGACTATTATCACGATAACTTTTAAACGAAAAGTCCGATTTCAACCAAATTTGGTAAATAGGTTCTTTTCTTGATGTGTAAGTATAAGATCGAGCTTTTGAACCGGAAGAATCGGTTTACCAGAAGTTGTGTTTATCCTGATTTTCTCGTAAAAATATGTTGTTAATTTTTTCAATTCTTTTACCCTGTATATATTAAGTTTTCAAAAAGGTAATACCGGTGTTGAAAAGAGCGTAAAAATATTTTTTAAGAAATATTTTGAACTCTTTAGTTATATTAATTACCATTTAATAAATGCATAACGTATCTTCACATGTAGGTACCTATGTGCGGCAGATTCGTGCAAATAATAATACAAGAATTATTGTGCATTTAATGCTAGAAGCATGTAATTTGGATCACACATACTACACATACAAAAATTCAAATTTAGATATGAGGCCATCTCAGATTTTGTCTTTTTTACAAAAATGGCGGGCATTCAAAATGAATCTGCCGCCCATGGGTACATGTGCACATACGTTAGGCATTTATTAAATGGTAATTAGTATAACTAAAAAGTTTTAAATATTTCCTAAAAATATATTTACACTCTTTTCAACGGCCGTATTACCTTTTTGAAAAATTTATGTATACAGGGTAAAAGAATTGAAAAAGAAACAACATATTTTTACATAAAAAACCAGTAAAAACACAACTTCTGGTAAACCGATTCTTTTTGTTCAAGACCTTGATCTTATTTATCAAAGAAAGAACATACATACCAAATTTGGTTGAAATCTGACGTCTCGTTCAAAAGTTATCGTGCTGTTAGTTACATATGTATAGTCGCCATTGTGAATTCCCGCCATTTTCGTAAAAAGAACAAAAACTGAGATGGCATCATATCTAAATTTGAACGTTTATGTATGCATTATATGTGGTCCAAATTATATGCTTTTAACATTAAATGCACAATAATTCTTAAAATATTTGAACGAATCTGACGCACACAGGTACATGTGAAGATACGTTATGCCTTTATTAAATGGTAATTAACATAACTAAAAAGTTCAAAATATTTCCTAAAAAATATTTTTACGCTCTTTTCAATGGCGGTATTAACATTTTGAAAAATTAATACATACGGGGAGAAAGAATTGAAAAAAAAGACAACATATTTTTACATAAAAAATCAAGAAACACAAAACTTCTGGTAAACCGATTCTTCCGGTTCGAAAGTTCGATCTTACACATCAAATTAAAGATCTTACGTACCAAATTTGGTTGAAATCGGATGTTTCGTTCAAAAGTTATCGTGCTATTAGTCACATATGTATAGTCGCCATTTTGAATGCCCGCCATTTTTGTAAAAACAAAACCTGAGATGGCCTCCCACCTAATTTTGAACCTTTAGATGTGTAGTATGTGTGGTCCAAATTATATGCGTCTATCATTAAATGCACAATTCTTATAATATTTGCACGAATCTGCCGCACTAGATATAAGATTTGAGCGCCAATTATTTTTAGAAGACAAATAGTAAAACAAAACACACAGTTAAGAAATGAATAAAATCAACGAAAACTGGAATAAAATAATTTAAAAAAAAATAACAAACATGTGAAGTTCATAACGTTACAACCTAGAGGAAATTAACCAAACAGTAATAACTTTAACCCATTCGCTGCCGATAACGCGCCAGCATGTGATATGTTTACTTCAGTCAGATGCCGTTAAACAGAATGACTCCTAGCGGAGTTCCAGTTGCTTCGGTTAGCATCGAATGGGTTAAGAAGGGCAGTTAAAAGATATTGCAATAAATAAAATAATCTTCTTCTTCTTTAGGTGCCGTCTTCTTAGCGAAGGTAGGCGATGACTTCTGCAAAGTCTTTTCTATTTTGTGCTTTTCTTATTAAACTTTGAAAGTCCAATCCTGTCCATCCTTTGGATGCATGCATTATTCCGATACTAGCATATAGGGCACAAACATGGACAATCACAAAATACAGAATATGAATATACTCAGAGTCACTCAACACGCGATAAAAGAGCAATGCTAGGCATATCACTTAAGGACAGGAAAACAAACATATGAATAAGACATAAAACCAAAATCACCGATGTGGTAAAGAAATCATTAAAATTGAAATGAGTGTACGCTGGATATGTAGCTAGGAGCGACGTAAACAAATGACACAGAACAATTCTAACCTGGTGTCCGTACCAGCACAAAAGACCAAGAGGTAGACCTCCTATGATGGACGGATGATCTGAAACGGACTGCCGGGAAAAATTGGCTACAAGTAGCGTACAATAAAAGACAATGGAAAGAAAGACTTGAAGATGCTTATGTTCAGATGTGGACGTGAATAGCGAGACGAAGAAGAAAAAGAATAAGCTGATAGCTATAATACCTGTCGTGTCTAAATATGTGTCCATAGTAAGATGTTTTTCGTTTCTTCACAATTTCTATTCACGTTCTCTATTCCTACGCCTTAAAACTTCTGCATATCTAACGTGGTCGGTCCATGAAATTTTCAACATACAACGAAATACCCACATCTCAAAGCTCTCTAAACTAGTGATGTTGAAAAAGTAACTATTTGTTACAAAGTACTCGTTGCTTACGAATACCGAAAGTAACGATTACTATACTGCCATGCTAGGCCCAAAGGCGGTAACTAACATTTGAAAAAATGGTGGCAAAATCGATTTCAAAATTGAATGCTACAATTTTGGCCCGTTAGGAATTTATGGACTAGCTAATAGATTTAATGCATGGATATATGCCCCAGTTTATTAAGGGAACCATTAATTATATTTTAAAACAAAGTTTTATATGAAAAGAGGTAGATACCGCTAAAACGTTTTATCAAAACTTACTATAATACTAAGCCTATTAGCGGTATGTGGTTTACAGTTGATAAACAGTATATGAAATAAAAAGCTTTTCTGTGTATTAAAGTTTATTAAATTGAAAGAATTAAAGTACTATTAAATGTTATTGAGCCACGATATGACAACAACAAATTGACAATATCTAGTTGTCGTTATATCTGTTTTCTTTCAAGAGTCAATAAATATATTGTTATGATCTGTAACAATGTATGTATTGTTATGATATATTGTAATATTTAATTTTCATTTTGCCTTTGATTGATAAATTGAAAATACAATAATATATTGGTTCATTAATAATAATGTTCCATTTGTGATTCAATATAGACAATTAAATAGACAACCGAACAACATACCTTGTGTCTGGTACATACCGAAAAACCTATTTAGTATTACAATGGTATTACCTCATAATTAACATTTTTTATAAAATCTTTTATAGTCCGTCTAATAATTTAGGCGAAACTGTACTTATACTAGGAAAAAACAGAATCCCTTCAGATTGTTATCTGCTGATGTTAAGCGTTTTAAAGAATTCTTGAACTGTGAATGTGATTGTAAACCATACTTTTCACTTTCTATTTTCGGCTATTATATTCTTAGCGACAAAGGTTCGCTATTTATTTACGACATGTTATTTTAGAGCTTTAACGTGACACCTACCCTAATATTATTATGCATTGTTATATTATTGGGTATTTCACAATATCATATTGGGTATTAAAATCCCATTACTTAATGTAATTAGGGCAAATTTTAACATTTTATTAGTTGTATTGTACAAACTAGTTATATGTTATGATTAAAATATGATCACATTGTCTTTTACCTATTTATAATAGCATTGTATAACTAGACTACTAAATTTTGTCTAGTTAAACAATGATAATAGCTTGTATTTAAACAAAAAAAATGCAATCAATGGGACTGCTAATCCCATGTACGACCAACAAAGGGTTAATTACAGAAACCTTTAAGTATGAAACAAACCTTGCGCCTGTACACGCTGAACATATTTTTTTTCACCTCTTGTAATTACTTTACAATAAATTGTCCTCTTTCTATAATATTGTCTTCAGTGGTTTCATCTCGTGTTTCACAACTCTTACTCGACTCTACTTGATTTTCTAAAAAAAACAAAATATTTTAAGTCTCTTTTTCTAAAAATGCTTGTGGACAGCGTGTGGATATATTATTAAGTTTTTAAAACCTAATTAAAAAAAAGGAATATTTTTAAATGTGAAAATCTCTTACTGCCTAATTCAAGATATAAATCATCCACTTGGAGCAGAGTCATATTGTTTAGGACAACATAATTAGTTAATCCTTGAAACACTATAAACAAAAATGAAAATACATTTCAATAGATATAATAATCTCGAAAAGTTCTCATCATCCTCGCTAATTATTTCTTTTACTAACACAACTGTTTTAACTAACACAATAATTTAACCTTGTAAAGTTAGGCCGAATTTAATTCGTAATACTAAGGCGATTTGGCGGTTTCTAAATGTAGGCGTAGCATTCTTTAAAGTAGATTAGCGGTAAGTGCAATATGCTAAGGTATATTAACGGCAACGGTAGCAGATACCGTCAAAACGCCATAGTATTTAACATTTACCGCCAAATGGCTTAGTATTTTAACTGAAAAGTGTAGATACCGCTAACAAAATTGCAATTTTATTTAAAATATAATGCTTTTACAACTCCAAAGACTTTATAAATATATACTAAATACCCTATTCTACCTAAAAATACAAAAATCTCATTTTCGATAAAAAATCAGTTACCGCCTTTGGGCTTAGCACGGCAGTATACAGAGAGGCAAATCGTTACTTTGATTACTCTGATTACTTCGTTACTTCGTACCAATCGTATCAAAGCGAGTAACGACTATTGTATCTACTTTGATTACTTTGATTACTCTGATTACTTCGTACTTCGTGAAGGTCGTTATTATATCGGAATACCTATACAAGATACCTACCTACTGAGAAATACGATTCTCGATATGATTACCGGTACTCAAATGCAAAAGTAACAAAAGTAATTATAGTAATCAAATCACTTTTATCCCTTAAACAGATCGGTGAAGGTCGTTGTTATATCGGAATACCTATACAAAATAACTACCTACTGAGAAATACTATTCTAGATATGATTACCGGTACTCAAATACAAAAGTAACAAAATTAATCATAGTAATCAAAGTAACGAATACTGTAAATGATTACTTTATACAAAAGTAACGATTTGTAACGAATACTCGAAAGTAACATCGTAACGAGCTGACTGTTAACGTCCAAGCTTCCATGCCGTGTTATAACAATCGGATGGACAAGGGGTCATGTAGGCTGAACCAGAAGGATCAGGACGATATTATCCTTAGATGGAATAAGGAATGACCGAAGGTGGAAAGGTCCAATCGCCTACATTGACGAAACAAAGGCCACGTTGCTCAGTCGGAAGAGATGTGGGCGTGGTTCTTTGGGTTGGGCTTCTGTTGCAATGAAAGATGTTAAATGAATAAATAAAGATATGCGAATAGAGCTAATGAAACGAAGATAGACAAAAGATAAATAGATAACATTAACTGATGGTTTGACACTTGGACTCTAATAAAACGTAAATACTGAATACACAAACGAAAATATAGGGCGCCAGGTATTTTGATCAACAAATACTCAAAGGTACAATTAACGATACATAACGCTAGAATAAAAAATTTAGCAACACTGCTACGGCAAAACAAAAATGTTCTAGTCTTGAGCTGTAAATAATAATTAAATAAAAAGCGTCATCGTAACTTTCAATGTAACATTTATTAAAATACTCAATGAAAACTCTCGATATTTACACAATCTTATGCAGTGCAAGACCGCCAACAACAAAATTAAGCATTCAAAAAAATTAAACAGTTAATCTGTAAAATAAATGTTGGCGAAACAAAACAATCCTCGAATACATATTGTAATAATTTTTACTGTGTATAGCTGGGTGCTAGAGCTACAGGTTTAGGGGTTGTGGGTGCAGTAGAGGGTCCAACCTCCACTCTGAAAATTTTGAGGAAGTGGTAGACTTGTCCAAACGAAGCAGTTAAAGCCATTTTTAAGACTGCTGTAACCATTTAGAAAAAAGGTGTGTGTACTAGCGACTATTATAATTGTTTTCCATAATCTCTGTTTTATGGTCGCTACGTTAAAGAAAATGATTTGGGTGGTCTTGCTGTCTTTTATATAGAATTTGATGAATACAGAGGATATTGCGGAGAAAAATATGCTGTATTGAAGGGATTACATAATGACTTGGGACTTAGAATTGATTGAAAGAAACAGGGTGTTAAATAAATTTTATAGTACATTCTTTTAATTTTTTCATTTTGTCCTATCTTATATTTTTCCCCAAAAAAATAAACACAGTCGCGGATCTAGAAGGAGAGCTCGCAATGAACGAAGAATTTAAGAGTGTTGATTACCCGAAGAACTAAAGGATAGCTATGACACGATTTTAATAGGCAACCAATGCTAGAAATATTTGTCTATGTATGAAATTTAATAAAAAAAGAATGTGTGTGTACTTTGTACTCACGTAAGAAGTTATACATCTATTATTATGATTTCAACGAAATTAATATACTTAACAGGTTATTTGTATTTTATTTAAATATTAAACTAACTTTCTTTATCTACCACTTTTAAAAAAATTTTATTGAAACGATACCAAAAATATAAAAAAAAATATGAACAGTCCGGGATTTGAACCCAAGAACTCTTGATCTCCGGTCACATGCTCTACCCCTGAGCTATATCCCTTTTGCTTTGACAGGTTACAAGATTTCTCATACATACTGACAAATTTAATACAAAAATACTTTAATATACTTACTATTGTTATAAAATATCTTATTCCCGAGGAAGACAAATCCAAAGACACAAAAATTATAATAACTAATACATTTACTAAAAACACTAATATATCCTTTTCACACCTTTTCTTGCACTGATATATTTATACATAACTTGAAAGATTCAGCAACTAAACGCCATACTGTCTGTGTGCGCATGCGCGCAGTATTATGAAATTTTACTCTCAATCGCGCCTAAAGAAGTATAACTTCAAAAAATGTTTCATCCGGAAAGCAGATGGGTGCAGATCGACCTATATTCGGATCCCGTATTAATTCGTTCAGAAGAAGAAAATCCAGATGTCGTTAGCTAATTTATCTGTCGGCGTAAATGCGGGTTCTTAGTATTTCGTTTTAACATGAGTTTTAGTGGAAGGAGTATCTTGTTTTGTGCGTCTGATGTGAGCCCAGTTGTCCCAGTGAGAATTTAGAGGTCTCATTTTTGTGGGCCGCACAGTTTTAGTTCCTTAAGAGGAAACAGTAGCGATCAACAGGTAGCGAAAACGCGTTCCAAGATTGCGGCTGTAATTTTGAACATTTTATCGAGATATTTGGCACACGTATTCGTAATATAATAAAGAATGGCGGTACAGAGCCCAATTTGAAAAATATATTAATATGGGGAAATTACTCTGTAATTAAATACAATATTAAAAAAACGAGCCTGTACCGCCATTAAGAAGAACAAAAAATACACTTTCTTCAAATAAACTTTTTTATCCGATGCGTAGATTTTGTGTTATTGTGGAACTTTTAATGAAATAAAAAATTTTAGTAGTTCCAAAATGGCACAAAATCTAGGCATCGGATAAAAAAGTTTATTTGAAGAAAGTGTATTTTTTTTTTCTTCTTAATGGCGGTACAGGCTCGTTTTTTTAATATTGTATTTAATTACAGAGTAATTTCCACATATTAATATATTTTTCAAATTGGGCTCTGTACCGCCATTCTTTATTATATTACGAATACGTGTGCCAAATATCTCGAAAAAATATTCAAAATTACAGCCGCAATCTTGGAACGCGTTTTTTCTACATGTTGATCGCTACTGTATCACCTTAATCAGAACGCACTAATTTATTAGTACTTCAACAAAAGATTTTTCTACAAAATGTTACAAATGTTAAGCCGTTCAGTATAGTGGGTTGTTTTACCCAAACAAAGAAAAGCAGCTAGGTTTCTTTTAACAAATTATTAGTGGAGTCACTGAAGG
The DNA here is from genome assembly GCF_917563875.1 of Diabrotica virgifera virgifera. NCBI lineage: Eukaryota > Metazoa > Arthropoda > Insecta > Coleoptera > Chrysomelidae > Diabrotica > Diabrotica virgifera. The sequence continues at coordinate 101,891,793 of NC_065446.1, forward strand.
TTAGTGGATATGAGCTATTACCTCCGATTTCGTTCAACCTCCATCCATTTGCATGAAAATTGGTGAGTGATTAGAGGATAACTCAAGAAACAAAGGTAACATGGTGCCAACTTGCGCTTTTACCCTTGGGGTGGATGCCACCCGTTCTCGGGGTGAAAATTATTTTATTAAAAATAACCCCATATTTAAATTATGGGGTTATTTTTAAAACCCATAAATATATTAAAAAAGAAGCCGCATCTCGATAAAAACTGACTTATCGAAAAAATACTAGGAGGCAAAAAGTTTTAAAAACGTTGTGTTAACTAATGGCACACAATAATGAATTAATTGGAAGGAAAACAAAAGTTTGGGGGGTTTAAGGGAGCAAAACCCCCATAAAATTTTATGGGGTGGACAAATTTTACTATAATTTTGTTTTAAGATGTTCCTGCCATAAGAATGATACATGTCCATTTTCAATAAAACATCTCTAATAGTTTTCGATATATTGAAAAAAATCGATTTTTATTTTGTAACTTCAAAGGGCTGTAACTTTTTTTATGAGCACATTTGTACTAAGAAAAGTTAGGTTCAATCAAACTATTTTTGACTCGGGAATGTGTGGTATAATTTATGACCAATCTTTTCGGGACACCCTGTATAACCTCCTCAGTCCAGAGGTCCAGCCAGCTGGACAATGTTTACTAATTTATTACACGGTGACTATTCGAGTTGGGCATCGCTGCGTCTTTATTGCAGCATATTGGACTTCCTATTTATCAGTCAAATTTACTCACTTGAAAAATTCGACAACAGCGCCTACCTCAGTAGTTTTTTGTTACATGTGGTGAAACTTTTTAAGTTATGATGGTGGCTCCACAAAAACACAGTAAGTTGTCATGTTTTTCTGTACTTTAAAGTATTGATTGTTTTTAATGTATTTTACTTGATGGTTGGACGTATTTGTGGTAAATATATATTTGAAAATAATTACAACTGGACACGTTAGTGGTCCTCTAAACTTTTAGTCCAGCATTTTGGACATTGGGCCTTAGTTAGCCAAATATGTTACCATACTCACATTTTTTAAATTTAGTTACAGATAGTAAAAGGATATTGATGGAAAGTGCATTGGAGGCTATTTTGACAGATAACGATTTTCTCGTCAATGAAGATAGCGATAATGATTAAAGGAAATGGACTTACAGGAATTTAAGCTGTATGTTGGAAGGTCACTAGCTCTAGGTGATAAACTTGAAAGTGGAAGGCAAGCTAGTGCGTCTATTTCAAGAAAACCGGAGACATCTGAAGATGAAGTGTCCATAATTCCTGTAAAAAGATCTACAGTTTTCCAGTTACCGCCTATAGATGTAAGAAAAACCAGTAATGACCATTTGCCAATATGCTGTCAGCAATAGAAATTCTTATCGCGTTGCCTAAACCTCTTGAACGCGCTAAGAAGACGAGATTCTTTTGTACAAAATGCAAAATGTATATGTGTATTTCTCCTGAACCAGAATGTTTTTTCAGTTTCATACTTAAATTATATGAAAGCTAAGTCCTGATGTCCATTATGCTGGGACATGTCATATTATGTCTGTCAAATAATTTTTTTATAGTTTTTATAGGTTTTCGTTTATTGTTTTCACAAATGAGGAGAGAAAATAAAAAATATTGTTAAAATAATAAAAACTTTTTCCTTGGGGCTGAAGAGGATAAAGTTATTAAAATAAATCAAAACTTTTTGAGTTATTAAAGATCAAAAATTTTAATTTTTCGTAAGAAAAATGCATGTTTTTAACCGATTTTTCATAGATAACTAAAAGCTTTTACAAAAAAGTTACTACTAAAATTGAAGCTAATAAAAAATAAAATAAACTCCTTACTAAAAAAACCCTTTAATATTAATTAAAAGTCAGTTTTAGGTAATTGAATGCATATTTTTTTCGGCGAGTACACAAATCTAAGTATTCAAGCTTAAACTACGGGAACATGATGCATTTTATAACATAAACTTATTAAACATTTCTGAAAGTACTTAGAAATATCTATCAAATGAGGTGCCGAACAAGTTAATAGCATTAAAAGTTATGCTACAAAAATTTTTCAAACTGTATCTTTTAAAAAATTTTCCAAAAAATGTTATCGTTTTTTTTAATAACTCTGTTAATTTTTAAGATATCAGGTTCACCTAAAAAGCGTTTGAAAGGTAATTCCAAAGGCTATTAAAACGCGTTGAATTTAATCTTTTAAACCTCTTACTTTTTTAAAAATCAAAAGTTGTCGCAGCAAAATTTAAGTGTATGTTTACTAGCAGGTATTGAACGAAATGATAATTAATAAAATCAAAACAAGCAATCTACAATAACTACAACACCTGCTTACAAATCTTTTTATCCCTTCTGATAGCGTCTATTGGTAGAGAAAATGGAGTTTCCTCAAGCGCATAAACACACATATTCAAATCAATCTGATTGGTAAATTTTTCAAAAAACGAAACAAAGGAGATATAGGTAACAAAAAATACAAGGTAAAAATACAAGGTACTTACAATCAGGACATCATCGACGAAGTCCACACTATTTCGCCTCCGGCTGAAGACACAACGATCGAAAAACCAAACGAACGAATTCGCTAACTATTACACGTCTGTGCCCATTCGAGTGTTGGATGCATCTCATCTGTTTTTCTTATGCCATAGGGGTAGAATCTTGCATGTCAAGTGGTAAGCGTCCCATTCTCTTTATCGCGACACATGTGGATTTCCATAGCATGCGAACAAGGAACAACACAAGCGTCGACAACGGAAAAAAAGGGATATGATTTCGAACTATTTAAGCAACCAAATCAATTCTATGGGATTTCCAACATTCTCCCCCCTTAAAGGCCATAAGGCATTTAACAATAACTAATACTACATATCACTACTTGAGCAACAAGCAATGACAAAACAAACAAATCCAATATATATTATTAAACAAACAACTATTAAAACTTAAGCTTAAGGTGATACAGTAGCGATCAACAGGTAGCAAAAACGCGTTCCAAGATTGCGGCTGTAATTTTGAATATTTTTTTAAGATATTTGGCACACGTATTCGTAATATAATAAAGAATGGCGGTACAGAGCCCAATTTGTAAAATTTATTAATATGTGGAAATTACTCTGTAATTAAATACAATATTAAGAAAACGAGCCTGTACCGCCATTGACAAGAACAAAAAAATACACTTTCTTCAAATAAACTTTTTTATCCGATGCCTAGATTTTGTGTCATTTTGGAACTACTAATTTTTTTTATTTCATTAGTAGTTCCAAAATGACACAAAATCTAGGCATCGAATAAAAAATTTATTTGAAGAAAGTGTATTTTTTTGTTCTTCTTAATCGCGGTACAGGCTCGATTTTTTAATATTGTATTTAATTACAGAGTAATTTCCACATATTAATATATTTTTCAAATTGGGCTCTGTAGCGCCATTCTTCATTATATTACGAGTACGTGTGCCAAATATTTCGAAAAAATATTCAAAATTACAGCCGCAATCTTGGAACGCGTTTTCGCTACCTTTTGATCGCTACTGTTTCTACACTTCTAAAATATGTTGTTAAACGTGTAAGAGCACCTTTAGTGGCCATTCTCTTTGTTTTGTTTTGGTCTGACATTTTTGAAAATATGACCAAAATTTATGAGGATGCAAAATAATTAAATATTATGTATGTATGTGGCGTATATTATTATACAGATATAAACAATCAAAATGTGTTTGATGTTTAAAGAAATAAATATTTGATCTTCGATTAATGTAATTAAATAAAAAGAAATGATTTATTCAAGTGCAGAAAACGGAAATAAATGTTTTGTGATTCAAATATTATTATGTACGTAAGAATAATTATTAACGTTTAGTTACGATCTGTCATAATAAAATAAAAAATCAGCTAGCACATTCACAATGAATACGAGAGTAGGTAAAACGTCAAATAATATGTCACTATTCGAAATAAATATATTAATTTAGATTGAAACTCATGTACTTAAAATATTTATCAAATAGAGACTGAAAAAATGTGAAATTATAAAAAGGATTCAGTATTCAGTGTTGTAAATAATGTAGCTTCCTGGGGTTTATACAGAGAGAGTCAAGTACGACGTCGGTTTATAGAATGTAAAGCTGCTATTTTCTTTGTAGTTCTGCTGGCACTGTAGATTCGCAGTTCGAAGGACCAATATTTGTGGATGTGGTGAAGAATTTTCAGAATTTCACGTAAATTTTAATACAACAGATCTAAAACAAATTACAATAACTTGAATGTAAGGAGTAAAAATGTTCGTTCATCGAAGCGTTGTTTTTGTGTGTATTCTCGTCGTTATGTACTTTTTCGTCACCCAGTAACCCTGGCGAATGAACTTGGGTCACTTCGTTCGGCAATCTTCGGTAATACGCACTTGTACAATAATTGGCAGAGTCTAATAAATTTCAAAGTCAATGTACTTAACAACAATGTATACTTTAATATTGGTAAAATTTGGTTTTGATTGGTTAAATAATGATTGTTTTATACTTTAGGATATAATATCATAATATTTCAACCCTTAAAAACCACCCTTAATAGCTTACAGTTTTTATAAGTAGATATTTTAATAGGTCTATACGGAAAAAAAGTAGAATTAAAGAATTACAAAAACATTTATTTACACAAAAATACGAATTTACAAATATGTACAAATACAAATACAAATAGTTTTTTAGTCATCTTCCAGTATACGAACCGGTTCTGTGGTATTATATTCTTTTTCTCATGATCACCTTTCAGTGCGTCACAGTTTTTCGATTTCTCTCTAACGCATTAAATTGTATGTGACAGAAAAAAAGGCACGTCTGTGAATACTTTGGTAATTATTCTAGTGCGGTGATTATTCTAGTTGTCGATAGATGGCGCCATAATCAAAAAAGAATTATTTATTAAATAAAATAATAATATTATCAATATAATCTGTACAATTTATAAGACTATACAAATGAAAGAAAATACCATTTTATAAATGCAATAGACACAATTGATTTGGTTTTATTCCAAATTGAAAATAAAATTTGACAACTGTCAGATTTAACTAAAATGTCACCTTAGAATAAATGTCATAAATGTGTATTATCACGGACTTACCTTTTTTTCTATAATTTGTGACGCACTGAAAAATGTTCATGAAAAGGAGAATACATACATTGAAAATTATCCATAAGCGGACTATCCGAATTTTTCGAAAAAAAAATTCGTTTTATAAACATAGCTCCTTCATTTTTGGCGGTGAAAAGATTTTTCAAAAATGAACTTGTAGGATTTTTGAAGAGTAATAAGAATGTGTAAACTAAATTCCGTAAGATCCCTCAGTTTTTAATTAGGGTGGGTTTATAGGGCTCGAATAAGGGGGTGTTTGCTCGTAAATAGAGGTTTTAAACAGCTATATCTCGCTAACTGTTGACTGTAAGGAAAATCTATGCACAAAAGAATTTTAGTTATTAAAGAAGCTACAATTTGGTAATCTATCATTTTTTTCATATCTCCAGTATTTTCGGAGATATTTTGAAGTAAATGGTTAAAAATGGGAAATTCCAAAAAATTAATTTTTCTTTAAACTCCAATTTTTCTAAAATTAGGCCTTTTAAATAGGTCAAACTTCGTGGGTGTATTTATAATACAAATATAAAAGGAATTACAGAAAGGTGAAGACCAATTTTAATCAAGAGGGTAGTTAGGGGGTTGTTTTCACTGATTTTTTCATAGAGAAAAGCAGGTACCGATCTTTTTTGATCATAAGTCGCTTACTTTACAGACTAGAAATATTTATTATTTTTTTTTTGAAAGTCCTAACTGTATACTTGAAAAAAGATTATTTCAGTTTTCCTCGAAAAATGCAAATGCAAGAAATTTTACTTTGAAAATTTCAAGTTATGCATTTGACGAAGAAAGCTAACTTTTAACATGCCGTATCTCGGTTTGCATTTGTCTTAGAGACATTGCAGAAAAATAATTTGGGTTGTGTTACTAAAAGATACAATTTTGATATCTACAGTTTTTTTTATTAAATGCATATTTTTCGAGGTATTCTCAAAAAACCCTCTAAAAGTCGATTTTTCATCCAAAAACTGTTACTTTCAAGCGCGAATAACTCGAAAAATATTAGTTTTACGAAGAAAATGTAACAAACATTTTTTTCTTATAATCACCTTTTACATCGATTTACATAGTTAAAATGGAATAAAAAATTCCCGCCCCCGAGATGGGGTGGTAACCACCCCCAAGGTTTTAGCGTACAGCGGCATGATATAGAAAATGATCCTTGGACTATTCCCTACCTTCTGTGAAAATTTCAAGTAAATCCATGCTGGACGAAAAAATTGCGAGCCAAAATGCTTCATTTCCTCGACTATATATATTATAATAGATTTTAATTTCGGTCTTTACGTTAGTCAGTTTATAATTTAATTTTTATATTTTTAATATGTTCTATAAATAATTGCATTAATTCTGTATTCTTAATTTGTGATAATATATATGTGTAATTTATTGGGTGTATTATATTTTTACAACTGTATAATTTACTTATAAACATATTTATATTTATTTGTATTAGAGGGCAATTTAAAATCATATGTTCAGCATCACCTATTTCTCCACATTGACAATATGGATTGTCTCTTAAATGAATTTTATGTAGATATGTTGGAATCAATGCATGGTTAAATCTTAAACGGCATATTTGTCTCACTGCGTATTTTGGAGGAGTTGTCATTGCAAACCATGGTCTTGATGGTATTGTACATTGAATTTCTTTATAGTACAGATTTTCTGTTAAACTATTAATTACCCAATATGTGAATTTTTTTTATTAATAAATATGTTGTTTCCAATTTATCTCTCAAAATTATCCAATAATTTTTTGACAAAAATACGTTTATGTAATATAAATTTAATTTTTGTTCTTTCCTGAAAAGACGTCTGCCACGGCCCCCCTGCCCGTGTGTATGGGCGCCTATGCCTGTTTTAGCTTAGGACCGACTAATAAACAATCATTCAACGATTTACCAAGTCTGGGACTTTTCTGAGACGCATTATATACCACTCGGATTTTGGTAGAAACACTTTCCGATTTAACAACACAATGATGTGGAATATAATACTTTCCATTTGTCTTTTCGACCTCAGGGACCAATTGCATATGGCCTAATCAATATACATTTACACATATGGGACGAATATTCCTTTTGCAGACTAGGCTGACGAAACAAGCGACGTTGACGTTCTAATGAAACAAATATATTTAAAGCAACATCATAGCTATCTTTTAAACAAGGCGGTGATTCATGAAAAGGCAAAGACACGACATATTTCCCTGAGACGTCCCGACTATGCGTTTCCTAATAAATGGTTTCGCACAGAACGTCTTCCGGTTCTGAAACTGGCTCTTCCGGTATGTTCTCCAGTTCCCAAAATTTCCTTAACCAAGAATCTAATGAGTTTTCCACATTTGAAAGACAAACAAGCGACGTTGATGAAAGATTAGGTGTGCTAGTTGGTCCCAACAAAATATATCCAAAAACGGTATTTAGGGCATCAGGTTGTCCCGGTTTACCTTCAATTTTACCCTCTAACAACACCTTCGAAAATATACTGCAACCAATTAACAAATCGACAGATTGACTACAATTAAATTTGGGATCCGGTAACTTCAAATTTTTAATATAATTCCAAGCAGAAATATCTATTTGGGTGCTGGGCAAATCCGAGCAAACCCGATCTGTAATAATAGCCTCCAAATGAAACACCGTTGACTTCTGATGACGAGGTTGGGTAGAGAAACTTATTTTACCCTGATTCAGTTTCGTTTGCATCGAATTGAGTCCGTTAATTTCGAACGAGCAAGGAGTTTTAGGCCATCCCAATCGATTGACAGCCTTTCGACTAATGAACGAACTCATCGAACCCGAATCAAGAAGACATCTCAAGGGTTGTTTACACCCTTTATTGTCAATTGCATGAACCAAAACAGTACCGAGCAAGATTTCCTTTTTGGTTTCATTTTTCTTTCCCACAAAACTAGCGGCACAATGGGATACTTCCGTAGACGATTCGATTCCCGATGTCCCTGGACTATTATTTTCTGAGGACGACTGACTATTGGAACGGTTTCTATCAAAGTGCAACAAACTATTATGGAGATGACTACTACATTTGCTACATTTTAAGGATTTAGGACACGACTTGACTTAATGGTTAGCCTGATTAAGACACTTAAAAGAAGAAGAAGACTCTTTACAAAACTGATATCTCTCTTTTGGAAATTTTTTCAAGAACAACGAACACTGGTTGACATAATGGCTTTGTTTGCATAAAGCGCAACATACTGATGACGAATTTGTCACGAACGACGAGCTACTACGATTATGTCTTGAATCATTAGCCTGGTATTTCGGGTTGACCTTTGGTTCCATGTTATTTGGGGCCCGCGACGACTTCTTTCCCTCACCTGTACTACTGTCTAGGTTTTCATACGCTATGTATTGGGTTTCGATGAACGCTACTATTTTGTTGAATGACGGAATTTCATTAGACTTATTTTCCAACTCGAATAACTTGATGGAATCAACATCTAATTTGGACAAAAGCAAATTGAACATAATGAAATCCCAATGCTCGGTGGGAGGGCCTAAGGTTTTCAATGCGGCTAAATTTTCCAAAAATGTGTCTACCAATTTAGCTAGATTTTTCTAGTTAACCGCGGAGATTTTTTAAACGCCCATTATCGCGTCCCAATGGGCGGTCGCACAACGACGAACATTTGTGTACCGTTTGACGATTAAATCGTAAACCACTTGGTAATTATCGTTAGTTATGGGTAAATTGCGAATCAAACTAAGCGGAGGCCCGTCTAAACAACCTTTCAAATATTTGAATTTTTCTACGTTTCCTAGGGCTGCATTGTTATGCACTATCGAATTGTAAAGGTCTAAAAAGGATGCAAAATTAATGAAATTTCCTTGAAAACGAGGAAGATCGATCCTAGGCAGACGAATGTGGGATGGATGTGCTCCACCTGAAGCACAAGACGCTGGACCTGGACTTTCAGATGGTGACCCAAAGAATTCCGCGTTAAAAACTTTTATTTTGTAGAATAAGTCCAAGAATAATTCTCGGACTTTTTCTTCGTCCCCCGTATCCGAATCCGGTACCGACAAAACATTATTAATAATACTTGTATGCTGTTTTAAAAATTCCTCCTTGATCACATCTAGTTCGCTAAATCTAATTTTAAACAAAGATCTTAAAGTCGAGTCTAACACTGCTCTACTACCTAAATCACAAATCGACTGAATATCATTAAGCGCTGTATGTCGAAGGAATTTTAATTTTCTGGATTTATCCATTCTAACTTTTTATATCAAAATTTCAAACCGAGATGAAATGACCAACAATAAAATAATGTTAACTGTATTAAAATAGCGATGACCGAAAATGCAATAAGATACTAACATGAAAGGCGATTATAGACCTAAATCCACAAACTCTAAGTATAACAAAAAAAATAATTATCTACGCCGTTTGCGACGATCTGGATAAATACAACGTAATATTTTGTTTCTCAAACTGAGATAAGCGATAATTAAATCTTTAAAACCCAAACTCAAAAACTACCTAATTTGAATATACATAAATATATCCGCTTCTACTAAAATACACCATGAGATGCGACACTCCGACCTAAATTCTTGTTCTAATAGCACGCCCACTCATTAATCACGGTTAAACATATGCTTCGACACGACGCGGCGTCCTAATACCAACGATAAAATTTTCCCTCGTATCCAACAAAACCACAATTAAAATTTAAATATATGTGTATTAACTAATTGACAAATAATTCACACCCGGTGAGATGGATCAAATGTACGTTTACTAGCAGGTATTGAACGAAACGATAATTAATAAAATCAAAACAAGCAATCCATAATAATTACAACACCTGCTTACAAATCTTTTTATCCCTTCTGATAGCGTCTATTGGTAGAGAAAATGGAGTTTCCTCATAAGCGCCTAAACACACATATTCAAATCAATCTGATTGGTAAATATTTCAAAATACGAAACAAAGGAGATATAGGTAACAAAAAATACAAGGTAAAAATACAAGTTACTTACAATCAGGACATCATCGACGAAGTCCACACTATTTCGCCTCCGGCTGAAGACACAACGATCGAAAAACCAAACGAACGAATTCTAACTATTACACGTCTGTACCCATTCGAGTATTGGATGCATCTCATCTGTTTTTCTTATGCCATAGGAGTAGAATCTTGCATGTCAAGTGGTAAGCGTCCCATTCCCTTTATCGCGACACATGTGGATTTCGATAACATGCGAACAAGGAACAACACAGGCGTCGACAAGGGAAAAAAAGGGATATGATTTCAAACTATTTAAGCAACCAAATCAATTCTATGGGATTTCCAACATTAAGCTTTAAACGTATCTATCTCGGTTATTTTTCACCCTACAGAAATGGTAAAAAAGGTACGTATATTATTTGATATAGAAAATACTAAAATTTGGTTATGTATCCTTTTCTACGCATATTAGTATTTTTATAGATATTATCAAAGGAAAATGAAAATGACGATAATTTGAAAAATTCTAATTTTTTTTTAAATTATATCTTTTTTTCAAAAATATGCATTCTAAACAGGTGAAAATTGTTAAAATAATTACTTATGCTAATACAAATAAATTTTTTAAGGATTACCATAAATTTTAATATTTGTGGAAATGGCGTTTGTTTTATTTTTAACTTTTTCCTAAATAATTCGAAACGGTTCTCTTAGGTAGGCCGCACATCAAAGAAACATGAAACGTAAATTACGTTTCATGGAAATAAAACACTGCTAAACAAATATACGTCCGGCCATTTATGAAACTCTCCGAAAATAAAAATGTGTCATGAGCATGAATCACACTCGTTTCATTGGTAGGCGGACTTTGAGATTTGTTTAGCAGTGTTTTATTTTCATGAAACATGTTTCACGTTTCATGTTTCATGTTTTTAGTTTCATGTTTCTTTGGTGTGCGGCTTGCCTTAGTTTCATCATAACTTGCTTAATTTTGATGTTATTAACTTATTCTGGAGCTCATTTGTTAGGTATTCTAATGTTTTCTTAAAACTGCAAAAGTGTACGCCAGACCTAGTGATTTGTTGACAGCTGGTCAGAGTAAAAGGAACACAAACATATTATCGTTTGTGGTTTTTTTCTTCAGTAAAAACTCGGCAGGCATACGTATCGGGTCACACCCCTTGGCCGTCGCTAACATCGACCCTTTGGTCCGAGAGACCTAAACGAAACACATTGTCGTTACAACAATAAAATTACCGTTCGTTTTATTATATTCATTTTTAATTAAATTCCAGCAACACACATATAGACCTGGATCCCGCGTAAGAAAGAAAAGTTGATTAATAGCAAGCTGAAAATTTGTTAATAGCTTAACGGTGTCTAGTCGGACAAACTTTGATGCACGGGAACACTGGAACAGGGGAAGTTTTAACTGTGGAGCATGATAAACGTGTCGTCCTGACAAGTTTATGATTGTGAAAAATAGCAAGTTGTTTTTAAGTTTATTCGATAGCCAACGTTATGTAATATATGCGAAAATGTTTGTCCGACAAAAATGTTGGGCATTTTAACGAGTCCGACACGTAGAACATGTCACATCACAGGAATTATGTTGGTGATTAATAGCAGTCTGATTTTTGCATGAGAGTTTAATGAAAGGTTTAAAAAGCAATTGGAAGTTCTCTCCGACAAAATTAATGGGAAGTTTTCGTAGTCGGACATTCTAAACAGGTAAGATACAGACAAAAATGCTGGTGATAAATAGCTTTCCGACAAAGACGAAATTTAATTAAGTAAATTATTCCTTGCCAAGAATGACTGTTGTCGGAAAAAAATAAGGGGTAGATTTTGTAGTCGGACAATTTAAAAAAATAATTTTTGAAATTTCAATAAGGGGTGATTATTCTATGTCAAAAGTACCTGCAATCAATTACAATCGATATCTTTCGATTTATGTCAACATCATTTAGATACCTCACTGTAATACATTTATAGTAGATAAGGCAAATTATATTATGGATTGAGTGGTCTAGCTATCTTTGTCTGCCACATGCGCGGGATCGCTTGGATAAAAGAGATAGATAGACCACATATCGAATTTTTGCACTGTATTCCCTGTCTACCCTTATGTCTATGAATACATTTCAATTTAAGAAAAACTGTCACTTTTGACAATAATTCATAATAAATTGCAATCGTAACTTCAAATTTAAACTAATCGATTTATTTTGGCAGCAAATTATTTCTTGCCATGTGACATATTAATTACATTATTATTTCATTTGTAGAAAGTTGAGAAAAATTACGTTATACAATTTTAGTAATAATTTATTTAGGTACCCTTTTTCAATCAAGCAAAGCATTATAGCACGAAGAATGATATTCAATAGAACTTTCACAATTATCTGGCAACTGAACCTCATTGAATTGATGACCAAGTATTTTACTAACTTTGTAAAATGTTCGAAAATTACTCAAAAATGTCCCGTTGAATGGTTTCACTTTTGATTTGGCGATTTAAAATTTAAATTGTTGACACTCAAAAATAGACACAAAAACACTCCATAGTTAATATAAATTTTAATTTCCAACACACGTGGCAAACAGAAACTCAGAGACCATGTACTTTCAAATACTACTTTGTATAGCACAAAGTGTCACACTGACAAATGCAGCCTTCTAATACATACGTCTAAGCATAATGTGTCATATTTACGTCTATTCTTATAAGCACTGAAGTTTTAGACTCTTCACATTTTTCAATGTCGTTTACAGGGTTAAGATTTGGGTATGGAAAAAAATGTATGCAACGTTTTTTGTAGGAAATTTTCCGTACTTTCTGACGCGCCTAATTAGAAAACCCTGAGAGATTGCTTTCACATGTTCTTTGACATTTTTTATTGTCATTTTGAGAATATCTAGAACAAACTCCACCCAAAAAAATAATTGTTTTGCAATATATACATGCATTGATACTTACCTCACTGTTTTTGGAGTGTGCATGTATATATATTCACATGCAAATATGTGAATATAAATAATAATGTACAACTAAAATAGCTTTATCAATAGGTGACTTAAGTCATTCTGAAAAAATGTTTTTTATTTATTTCCTTCGATTTGCCCAAACTTTTTGTCCGACATAACTTTTTGCGTTACAAAATATAATTTGTACATAAAAAAATCAAAATTAGCTTGCTATTTATCACCAACATTTTTGTCTATATCTTACATGTTTAGAATGTCCGACTAGGAAAATTTCCCATTCATTTTGTCCGACAGAACTTCCAATTGCTTTTTTAACCTTTCATTAAACTCTCATGCAAAAATCAGACTGCTATTCGTCACCAACATAGTTCCTGTGATGTGACATGTTCTACGTGTCGGACTCGTTAAAATGCCCAACCTTTTTGTCGGACAAACATTTTTTCATATAATATATAACGTTGGCTATTGAATAAACTTAAAAACAACTTGCTATTTTTCACCATCATAAACTTGTCAGGACGACACGTTTATCATGCTCCACCGTTAAAACTTCCCCTGTTTCAGTGTTCCCGTGCATCAATGTTTGTCCGACTAGACACCGTTAAGCTATTAACAAATTTTCAGCTTGCTATTAATCAACTTTTTTTTCTTACGCGGGATCCAGGTCTAATACCGGAATAAGTGTTTAGCAGGTATATTTTATAAAATGCATCGTTTTCCCGTTATTTAAGCTTGAATACTTAGATTTGAGAACTCATCGAAAAAAATATACATTCAATTTCCCATAACTCACTTTGAATTAACATTAGTTTAGTACTTTGAATGAATAATGCATTTAATGTTTTATTCTCTTCAATTTTGGTACGAATACCTTTTTTCTAAAAGCTAATTTATGTTAATATCTTAATATAACAAATTTTGCTTAGAATTTGTCCCTTTATCGATGTATGGTATTATTTTTAATAAAATAATTTTCACCCCAGAAAAGGGGTGGCATCCACCCCCAGGGTAAAAGCGCAAGTTGGCCTCATAATGTCACCTTTGTTCCTTGAGGTATCCTCTAACTGCTCACCAATTTTCATGAAAACCTTCAGTGACTGCTCTATATATGGAATTTTCACTTTGAATACAACAAAAAGACAACGTAACTCTCTCTGGTGTAGACAAAGTGTTAAAGATGTGTTAAAAAGACATTGCATCTAGGAGTTTCGCCAGCAAAGACAAGCAAGCACAAACAGCAGGTATTTAAAAATGAAAAATTGTAAATTTTTTCTCTCAAATATGTAACTGTGTAACGAAATTTCGCCTTTTTTTATTGTGAAATAAATCGAAATCTTGTTAAGTACTTATGATTATTTTAATGACTCAATCTCTTTTCCTCTTTAATTATGTTGAAAGCATTATAACAATGAAAGCAGCTAGAATCTCGGGATACCTGAATGAAATCGTATTAAAGAACAAATATCTAAATACTGAAAGCAAAGTCAAAATATATAAAACAACAATAAGACCTATTATAACATATGCGGCAGAAACAAGACCAGATACAAATAGAACATTACAAATGATGAGAACAGTTGAAATGAGAACACTAAGAAGTATACAAGGCAAAACTCTACTTGATATAATAAGAAGTGAACACATTAGACAAAACTTTGGATTACAGGACATAGGAAGGTGGGTCAGATTGAGAAGAAGCAGTGGCGTAACTAACGCCAATGCAACCAATGCGGTGCATTGGGGCGCAGGCCTTAGGGGGGCGCAAAAAACTGATGTTCTGGAAAAATTTTAGCAAAAAAATATGTTGAAGCAAAACTCCCTGTAGATTCCCGAAAATAAAAAATGTAAAAAAATATTCGTGATATTTGATTCCGTTCACTCACTTCCGTTCAGTCACAACAGATTTCCTATACCATCAACTATGATTTTTGAAAAATATTAAAATTTGGGAAAATGACAAAGTGTTGAAAATTTTTTTAAAATTAGCTAAAACATTTGCAGTTTGAGAAACCGCCAAATTGACATTTTTTATCCTATCAAATACCCCTAGTTGATGGTATAGAAAATAACTTATATTTCAATAATAACTTTGAAATTTCATGTTTCAGGGTCTCTATTAGTCCCAATCACTGCAGCAGTGGAGCTATGTTTTTATTTTCACGGTGCAATGCTCATGCAAATTTTCAAAACAATTGGTACAGTTCTTTTTATTTTAGAAATAAAAAAAAGTATGTGAATTTCGTACTTTTACACTAGGATAACCCCTTAATTTTACTTTTAATTAATTTTTTGAATAATAACTTTTTAATAATTAACTTTAAAATTACTGTTATATTTCTTTGTATAATCTTTCTTAGTGATGAAAAATGCTGGAACAGCTTAATTTACTTTTCAACTTTCTCACATTGTGATAGAATTAATTTGTTTTATAAGGACATGTTAAAATTATAGTATCATGGATATATTCCTTAAATAGTATGTAATATAGCATTTGTTATATTACTAAGTATCACTAAGTAGGTTTAACACAAAAGGAGTTTTTCTTCTTCTTAAGATGCCGAGACCGCATGTCGATCGTTGGCTTTCATGTTGCGTAGCATATTAACAATCACTGTCTTATTTACAGCCGCACGAAATAGTTCAGTGCTAGTTTTCCCAAATAATTGGCGTAGGTTTTTAAGCCAAAAAGTTGTACGGAGGCCCACACTTCCTTTTCCCATTATTTTACCTTGAATGACGAGGTGAAGTATGTCATAGTTTTCTGGGTGACGCATTATATGATCAAAGTATTCCAATTTTAGCCTTTTAACCGTGTTCACTACTTCACACCTTTTTATTCAAACGTTGCAAAACCCTTTCGTTTATAACTCTTTCTACCCAACTGATCTTCAGAGGAGTTTTTGGAGCTCACGATGACAGGAGTTTTTCACTGGGAGTCAATTTAAAATCATTTTAAAAATTCTATCCGTCCTACGTCTGTATCCGTCCCACGTAGCAAAAGGGCCCTATTCACATGCGTCCGGCGGATATGTCCGACGGACAGATCCGTTATTACTACACATTCACGGACAAATCTCACAGTTGTACTGGTTCCCGCGTTGTGTATTTAACTGTTTTCCACTGTCCTATGAATAATAAAAAGCAAAAAATAAAAATTTTCGTTGTTTCGCAGTTGCCTGTTAGAATATTCTTTACTTTTTACATTCCACAAGCATGGCTTCAACTTATATAACAAAACAAAACTTTACCAAAATACTTTATCCGCAAATGGATAAAGTATTGATAGTGTTGGAGGTTGGGGAGGGGTGGAGAATAAGTCTGGGAATAGGGGCGCACGAGGAATACTTGCATTGGGGCGCAGGTCAGACTAGTTACACCACTGAGAAGAAGGTATTGGAACAAACATATAAAGAGAATGGAAGACAGCAGACTCGTTAAAAGTGCAAAAACGAATAACCCAGTAGGTAAAAAAACACAGGGGAGACCACCAAAACGATGGCGAGAATGCTGGAGCTCATCGTCCGGGGAAGACTTGATGACAATGAACAGGGAGTAGCCTACTAGCATGACCGATCATGCTAGTAGGCATGATCGGTCATGACAAGAGGCCTGTGTTCAGCAGTGGACTTTTGAGGCTGGATGATGAGGCATACTAGTTGTATGATACAATTTTTCCAAAAAAGGCCTAACCCAGATATCCAAAGTAAAAGTGATCCTCCAACACCAAATTGTTCTATATGGGCCACATATATTGTTCAGTAAAAAGTTTGGGAAAGAGGGAGGGGAGAAGTCGGTAAATTAGTAGTTTTTTATATGGTTCGTCAATAATTATAAAACCATAGGGGAGTGCAATTAGAACGAAAAGATACAATGTTTCGTAAAAAATCAAACAAGGTTATATTTTCCTAAAACTTTTTTTGTCAGTTTATAAATATGTTAAAGTACAAAGTTCTACTCACAAATTTCGCCGCTAATTGTTTATTAATTGTTTAAACAATAACAATTGTTTTGTATAAATAATGTTAAGAATATGGGTGAATTCAACATTTTATTTTGATAAAAATATTTTTATTTTAGTTTTGATTATGCTGAACCCGAATCTGACATTACAATTTGCAAATTCAAAATGGCGGATTCAAAATGGCGGATTTTTTGCTAAAAATCCTTAAAAAGTAGTTGTAAAATCCGGATTTCTTTATAAAACGTGTTTGTTTACATATATGTGGATATTTTTGAGAGGTTGCTGAACCTGAATCAAATTTTGATAATTTAAATTATAAAATGGCAGATCCAAAATGGCGGATAACTTAAAAAATAGTTGTCAATTCATAATTTCTTTACAAAATGTATTTATTTCTACATATATTTATTTTTGAGAGCTTTGATAAATCTATATATATATATATATATATATATATATATATATATATATATATATATATATATATATATATATATATATATATATCAAACAAATGAAATAGAGAATGTGGAAAAATCCCCTTACGAACAATTCACACATCCACCATTTCATATATTACAAATATATATATATATATATATATATATATATATATATATATATATATATATATATATATACATTCAAAAACGACCGCTTTAAAACGTTAACAAATTGTTATCTTAATAATTTTTCTATTGATGAACAAAATATGTATTTTTTTGCTCTTAATATGAATCGTTTCGTTCGCTCTTAATTAAATTCGGCCTTACTCGTAATGATGTGAAAATTGTGCTTCTACCTTTTCAAAAAATTGATGCGATGGGATCATAAATAAAAAAGTTATTCTAGGTAAAAAGCTCTGCATATTCTAAAACTTTAAATGCAATCATAAAATATCAATTTTTATCAATGTTGTATAAGATATGTCAATAAATAAAAATTTCAGTTAGGAGTAAAAATTTTTTTATATATTTGTTTTTTATTTTTTTTTTCTATATTTTTCATAATACTGAAAATTGTTATTATGGAAAGTTGTTCAGAATGAAAAACGATGTGTCAATATGCAATTACACTCTTCTAATCGAAATATTGTGAACTATAAAGGTACATATTTATTGCGCGAAATATAATTTTTTTACATACCTCGTATAATATTGATAAAATATAACATTTTATATTTGCATATTAAGTGTTAGACCATGCACAGCTATTTATGACGAATAACTTTCTTCATAAAATTAATAATAAAACAGTTATCATAAATAATAAGTGAAAATTTAATGATGTTGGGTATAATTAATTTGAAACAATATTTAAAAAAAAAACAAATTTTCGATTAGAAGGATATACTTACACACTGGAACATAGTTTTTAATTCCAAACAACTTTTCTTTATAAAAATTTTCGATATTGTGAAATATAAAGGTACTTTACTCTTGAGTGAAATTCGTATTTTTTGAGATACCTCGTACAAAATTAACAAAATTTGATATTTGATGGTTGCATCTTATGTTATATACGATGCAGAGTATTTTATAAGGAATAAATTTTTTTCGTAAAACTGATATTAAAAAAGTTATCAATAGGTTCCAAGTTACGCAGACATACTGTATGAGCTAAAAAAAATTTTTTTGTTTAACATTTATTATTGTTGAAGCTTATTATTAAATGTATTTTAGGTAAGTTTTACAGAAAAAAGTTTTGATCACTCTGTATATACATTTTTTCAGCTGGTAATTTTCGGTTTTTGTATTACATTTTTGTTATCTTTCTTAGTTTTCTCAAAAAGAAATTGTTTATTTCATTTTTAAATTAAAATAATTCAGTGTTTTTTAAAGATTACATCCTAAGCTTTAAAAGAATATAAAAAAAATTGTATTAGATTTATTCAACCTTGAGTAATACCGTCTTAAATTGGTGGGAATTCTGTAAAACTATGATTCATTACATTTTTTGAGACATCGTATTATTTGAATTAAATTTTTGATTTTTTTTTACGAAACATCATTTAGCTAGATGATTAAGAGGTAAATTATGCAAATTTGAGAGTTTTATAAGTAAAATTGTATTAGTTACACATTTTTAAATCATTTTTAAACAAAATTCATGTAAGGCTCACTTTCCGCCCACACCGTACTTATGTCCATATATTTTGTTTCTTTCTATTACAACCATAAGATAGCTTATTTCCTCTTCTTTCATGTACAATTTGTAAAATTTCTTTTGGTACATTAGTTAAAGAATTACATTAAAAAACTCAACCGTGCACTTCTTCCAACGCTAGTTTCCAGTGCGCAAATGTGTGTGAGAAGGGTGACTTTAGCGTTGTAAATAAAAAATTACAGAAGCTGGAGATTTAATTTTAGAAAAATTTTTATATAAGAATAACAAATGAAAAAACCTGAGAAGAATTGGTACAGAACGACAACTGATGTGCACAATTAAACAGAGAAAAACGGCATACCTGGGGCACCTAATTAGAAATGAAAGATACCAGTTTCTGCAAACCTTAATTGAAGGAAAGATCGAAGGAAGAAGAGGAGTGGGCAGGAAGAAAATGTCATGGCTCCGTAATGTCAAACAATGGACAGGACTAAAAAACAGGAGACCTAATACATACTGCAAGGGATAGAGAAAAATGGTCAAACGTGATCGCGAACATCCATTAGTGGATTGCATAAGAAGAAGAGAAGAGGGTTTTTTTGTAAAATTTTCTGAATTTTTCAATGGTCAAGTCAGTTTTTTTCTAAAAATTATATTTTCGGAGTTATTTAAAAGAACATCTAACTTGTTGATATGTTGTTTATTAAAGATTTCTTAATGAAATTACAAAAAGTTTTATCTTGTTTGATTTTTTTCGAAGTGAAAATCTAAATGCACTCCCCTACTATGCGATTTAGCGTGAACAACACTCAGAAAATATATGCGTTTTAAAAAGCACAACAAATCACGTTAAAATAATTAAGTTGATCTGATTAATTTAATTAATTAAAAGAATTTATTTCATAAACGTTCACTAATGATATGATATTGATTTGAATACATAATAAAAATGTAATTATTTAAAATTAAGGGAATTTCCTTTTCTTTGATATCTAATATTACTTCTTTTTAAATTAATATTATCACATATAATTTAAAAGAACCACATTTAAAATAAAGCAGCATTTCTAAATTGTTTTACTTGTCTACTAACATTAATAGGGCGGCGATACAATCAACTATACACATTTTTATTTTTATTTGCTTTTCTTAAATGTTTACTAGTATTTCTAGTACATATAGTATAATTGATCCAAAAGATGGCATAACCCAGACATCCAAAGTGAAAGTTATCCTTCAACACCAAATTGCTCTATATGATCCATACAATGTCCAGAAAAAAGTCACACCATTTTGAGCGTCGGGTTTGGTGGGCAGAAGGGGGAGAAATCGGTAAATTCGTAGTTTTTTAGGTTTTTCGTCAATATTTCTAAAACTATGCGGTTTGGCATGAACAACCCTTTATACAAAATTGTTCTACATTAAATTCTAAATAAAAAAGGTCCAATGCATAATCCTTCTAAAATGAATGGTTCCAAAGTTACGAAGGTAGTATAGTATAACTGGTCCAAAAAAAGGACTAACCCAAGCATCCAAAGTAAAAGTTTTCCTCCAACACCAAATTGTTCTGTATGGTCCACATATTGTTAAGTAAAAAGTTACAGCATTTTGAGCGTCCGGTTTGGGGGGTGATGGGGGAGAAGTTGGTAAATTAGTAGTTTTTTTAGGTTTTTCGTCAATATTTCTAAAACTATCCTTTAGCGTAAACAATGTTATATACAAAAATGTTCTACATGAAATTTAAAATAAAAAATTTTTATACATAATTGTTATAAAATCAATTGTTCTAGAGTTACGGAGGGTGAAAAGTGGAGGTTTTCGATACTTTTTATATTCTTTGGGCAATTTATAGAAACTTTCTTTAACAGTATTGTGTTTTGTAAATAAAATTTGCTATTTCAGTGGCCGATGGTATGTTAGTGATAAGCCCTTGAAGAACCGTCAACCTCACCACCCAAAATCATCATTAATTGCCCAAAAAATATAAAAAGTATCGAAAACCACCACTTTTCATCCTCCGTAACTCTGGAACCGTTGATTTTATAACAATTATGTGTAGAACAATTTTTGTTTTAATTTTATGTAGAACATTTTTGTATAGAACATTGTTACGCTAAAGCAGAGTTTTAGAAATATTGACGAAAAACGTACAAAAACTACTAATTTACCGATTTCTCCCCCATCTCCCCCCCCCCCAAACCGGACGCTCAAAATGGTGTAACGTTTTACTGAAAAATTTGGTGTTGAAGGAAAACTTTTACTTTGGATGTCTGGGTTAGGCCTTTTTTGGACCAATTATACCATACTACCTCCGTAACTTTGGAATCGTTCATTTTAGAAGGGTTATGCATAGGACCTTTTTTATTTAAAATTTAATGTAGAACAGTTTTGTATAGAAGGTTGTTCATGCTAAACCGCATAATTTTAGAAATATTGACGAAAACCCTAAAAAACTACGAATTTACAGATTTCCCCTCCCTCTCCACCCCAAACCCGATGCTCAAAATGGTGTGACTTTTTTCTGAACATTATGTGGACCATATAGAACAATTTGGTGTTGGAGGATAACTTTCATTTTGGATGTCTGGGTTTGGGTCTAACTATACCATACTATTCCCTTTAAATCAATTATTAGCGGATATATGATTTAAAAGAACCACATTCGAATCAAACGGCAATGCATTATTATATGAAGATGTTTTCCCCGTCTGCTTATATCAATAAGACATCCTTTTAATTTTATGTGAACATTTTTATTTTAAGAGCGAGAAGATATTGTTTCTATAAAATTCGCTAACATTTTAAAAAAACTGCGGCGAATTTTACCAGCGTGACCTAATACTGTCCAATAGAAACTCGATGCAGTCGCCATCCTGCGGTGGAATTCTGTGTACAATCGCTAACGCCGATCGCTTTCTATCAAAGTCAATATATTTGAATTTTTAGTTTTAATTCAAATATTTTCTTGTTTTACTAAGTGTCACTTCAGCAACAATTAGAGTATAACCTGGGAAGCAGTGAAAGATAAATGGGAAAAAACTTTTGTCCTTCGACATCGATACTTGAAAGCTTCTAGCCATGATACAAATATAGTTATTTTTTTAGGACTGGCCTTTATATTCGCATGCTAATACAAAAGACTTGCTAATACAAAACATGCTAATACAAGACATGCTAATACAAAAGATGAGTGGAGTGACAAGGAAGGATAAAATTAAAGAAGAGTATATTAGGGGAAGTCTAGGTGTGGCACCAATTGATGCCAAAATTAGAGAGCATAGGTTGAGATGGTTTGGTCATGTTCAACGTCGAGACGTTAATCATCCAATATAAAGACCAAAGAAGACGTGGAGGAGACGATTAGGCAGGACATGTTGGTAAAGGGGATTAATATTGATATGACCCAGGATAGATTTGTGTGGAGAAATGCAATTAGGGAAGCCGACCCCGCATAGGGATAAGGCAAAGAGAATGATGATGACGATGCTAATACAAAAGACTTTCTTGCAACTTTCTCTGGACAAGTTTCTTGCTATAATAATATGCATCACTTGCTTTATGTGCGATGCATTTATATTCAAGGCATCTAATATTATTTTATTATTTTCAGATTGACATTGATTTTCGCTTGCTATTTCCTGGAAAAGAGATTTTGCTATGTATATTAAATGGGCGGATTTTAAGAAGAAGATAAAATCATTGTATAGAACAAATAATATAAATGATAAATCCTGCAAATTATTATTTTCATCTTTAAATGACAAATCTAAAACAAGTAAGTTTTTTTGTAATATAATAAGTTAGTTGCTACTTGTGCTAAAAGCAAATTTTATCCTAACAAAAACTATTTTTACCAAGTCTCTAATATAAGTGTTTTGTCGATTTTTTTCCAACTTGGTCTTGGTATACCAAATAAATATACATTTTAGCAAACAGTGTGTCAAATATACAACTTTTGAAAAAAAAATTTCATTCTATTTTTCTTTTTTATATATTATCTATGATTCAAATTTGTTTCTGTTTTAGATGTTGAGGACATCTTGGCCACATTATTAAACTCCATTATTCTACCAACTAGTCGGTTTCCAGTAGAAAAGGGATTATTTTTAGACTGATATTATAATAGGTTTACGTTATGGTCCAAGAGCTGTGAGACATTTTTGAGTAGGTATTTTAGGCAACCTGAAAATTTTTCAGGTGACTCTTCCATGATAACCTAATACAAAAATGCCGGTCTGGCTGGAGGGTAGCGGTTATTTTCCCCAAAAATCCCCCCCAAATTTAAACAAAAGGGTAAAAATTGTTATTACAAAAAATATCATTGACGTGACTTTAAAGTAAATTTAAATATTCAAATATAAAGAAAATAAACAGGCCAGGCGATTTAAGGGCGATTTTAACTCTGCAAGATACTTGCATGGGCGCCCCAGGATTATTTTCAGGGGATGCATCTGAACTTCATAAGATTTCATCTGAATCTGTACATACTATTAACGAGTATAAAATATACAACTATACATGCATAGCTATGTACATTCCTTCCGGACAGGGAGGTGCAATTGTTATTTTGACAGGGTATTTTTAAATATTAAAAATAAATATTCTAAAAAAGACAGGTTTTTTTTGTTGGAATTTACCAACTGCCAGGTGATTAAACAAATTACGCGTGCATATAAATGAAAAGCGCTATAGGTAAGCAGCAGTGTGAGAAAGATCGTATATCGATAGCTGTTTGCGTCCTCTGTTGTAGCTAGAAAAATCACGTGGCCTTTAGTTATCCATGTTGTTGTTTCTCGAAACGTTAGAGTAATTATTATATATTATAGTTTTCTAATTTTTCTTAATTAAAGAAGAAAAAAATACGTACTATACAATATATTTTGCTAATATGATAGAAAAAAGCCAAATTTATTATTATAAATATCGGAATGGGACGTTTCGATGCCGCCGGTTCATCGCCGGCCGTTTCGATGCCGCCGGTTCATCGCCAGTCCATTTCATCGCCGTCATATCTCGCATTTCCTAGAATTCCTAATTAATACTAAAAATAACTAATAATTGTAACTGTCGAAAATTCGGAAATATATCAGATAGCGATTAATTGACTGGCGATGAATCGGCCGGCATCGGCATCGAACTGGCGGCATCGAAACGGCGGCGATGAAACGTCCTAGACCCTATAAATATATAGGTAGAAAAGTATAAAACTATAAACTAAATTATTTCTGTGTCCGAATCTTGTACTTCTTCTTCAAAACCACATCTGAGCTTAAATATTCATTCTCTTCTTCTTCGTCAGACTCCCCTCGAGACTAAGATTCCTCTTCTGCATGATCTGTAAATAGTTGTAATATGTATGTAGAATTATCTAAAAATTAATTAGTCATTAATTAGTTGAGTTGCTACGTATTCTCCGTCCATTTATACGGAGTAGAAGCCTGGACAATCACGGGTGCATCTGAAGAAAGACTTGCCATTGTTGAGATGTGGAGTTATCGAATAATGTTAAATATATCATGGACACACGTAACAAACACGGAAACATTAAGAAAGATGAAAAAGGCAAAAGAAATACTCAACACTAAGAAGGAAAGAAACATGACCTACTTTGGTCATATACTAATAAATAAAAAAACGTGATGTGATTGGTTATATCAGGAAAAGTATTGAGCATTGTATGTAAGCATGTGTTGAGTATTTCTTTTGCCTTTTTCATCTTTCTTGATGTTTCCTTGTTTGTTAAGTGTTGTTTCCATGATATTTTTTACATTATCCACGTTATCGAAACACCACATCTCAACAATGGCAAGTCTTTCTTCAGATGCGCCCGTGATTGTCCAGGCTTCGACTCCGTATAAAAGGACAGAGAATACGTAGCAACTCGATTAATTAATCACTGATTAATTTTTAATTAATTCTAAATACATATTACAACTATTTACAGATCATGTAGAAGAGGAATCTTAGTCTCGAGGGGAGTCTGACGAAGAAGAAGAGAATGAACATTTAAGCTCAGATGAGGAGTTTGAAAAAGAAGTACAAGATTCGGACACAGAATTAATTTAGTTTAAAAGTTTTATACTTTTTTACCTATATACATTTGTATTTATAACAATAAACTTGCCTTTTTCTATCATATTTGCAAAATCTATTGTATAGTACGTATTATTTTCCTTTTATTAAGAAAAATTACTTAAAAAACTATAATATATATAATAATTATTCTAACGTTTCGAGGCACAACAACATGGATATCGCCAGGTCACGTGATTTTCTCGAGTGAACGGACTCGCTCAGCTACAACAGAGGACGCAAACAGCTATGGGTATACGCTCTTTCTCACACTGCTGCTTACCTATAGCGGATTCATTTATATGCACGCGTAATTTGTTTGATCACATGGCAATTGGATAATTTCACTAAAAAAACCTGTCTTTTTTAGAATATTTATTTTTAAAATTAAAAAATACCCCGTCAAAATAACAATTGCACCTCCCTGTCCGGAAGGAATGTACATAGCTATGCATGTATAGTTGTATATTTTATACTCGTTAATAGTATGTTAATAGTATTCTGAAGTTCAGATGCACCCCCTGAAAGTAATCCTGGGGCGCCCATGCAAGTATCTTGCAGAGTTAAAATCGCCCTCAAATCGCCTGGTCTGTTTATTTTCTTTATATTTGAATATTTAAATTTACTTTCAAGTCATATCAATGATATTTTTTGTAATAACAATTTTTACCTTTTTTTTTTTAATTTGGGGGGATTTTTGGGGAAAATAACCGCTACCCTCCAGCCAGACCGGCATTTTTGTATTAGACTATCATAGAAGAGTCACCTGAAAAATTTTCAGGTTGCCTAAAATACCTTCTCAAAAATGTCTCACAGCTCTTATATTATTATTTTTGTATATGCAAAATTATTAAAATATATATTTTTGTTATAAATTTATTGTTGAATTGATTTAAAATGTTTGTACTAATGCGCTTGAATTAAAGTCGGCTCAAACTTTAAACAAAGTAAAATACATGCTTCATCAGCATGCTTAACCCTGTTTGGAGGTCTGGGGAATATACTACAAGGACAAAGATCCGAATATTCCAGTCAAATGTTATATCTGTTCTACTCTATGGATGTGAAACATGGAAAGTGACAAAATCCCTTACAGACAAATTGCAGGTCTTTGTTAACAAATGTCTACGAAGAAGTGTGCGTATTTTCTGGCCAAACACCATCAGAAACGAAGATCTGCTACACCTGACCCAACAAAATAGGGTAGAAAATGAAATAAAATCCAGAAAGTGGGGTGGATAGGTCACACACTCCGAAAAGATAGTTCCAGTATTGCAAAAAGTGCCCTAGAGTGGAATCCCCAAGGAAAAATAAAAAGAGGTCGCCCAGACAAACTTAGAGAAGATCCATCATGGACGAGATAAGAAGTCAAGGAAAGTCTTGGAATGAGGTGAAGGCCCTAGCGCAAAATAGAACCCGATGGCGCGTTTTCACTGAAGCTCTATGCTCCACTTAGGAGTTCAAGAACATTATATATATATATATATATATATATATATATATATATATATATATATATATATATATATATATATAATACTAATATATTAATAAACATTTCATTTTAATTCATAAAGAAAACAATTTGATTTAAATTGACAAAAAACTTATAATATTGCTGGAAGTTTTGAAATAAAAGGAACGTATTTTAAAACAAAAAGAACGTAATTTAAAAACAAAAGGAAAGCCAAGGAAGTAAAATCATGTTCTCTTTAAATCAAAGGGATAGCATTTTTATTTCAAATCAAATTTACTTTTAAAATGTTATTATCGGCATTTAAATATATACAGAACTATTATAAAAATAACAGTGTTTCATGTTCATTGAAATAGGTAGGTCATTTCAAATGCTTAATGGTATTTATTTACTTCAAATACCACAGTGCGACGTTTTAATAGGATTAACTGTTGGAAAAAACAGTTATTATTAATATGTAAACTGTAAGTTTAAGCATACTTTTAAGTGCATGTACACTGTGTGTCTGACAGTTGTCAGTTAATTATATATTAATTGTCATATAGAAATTTTTCATTAAAACTTAAAAAGCACCATATATGATTTTATTCTAAATATTAAAATAAAATCCTAATAGGCTATGGACCCAGTTTGCGCTACATACAGTGCGTCCATAAAGTAACGCATAAATTCGTTATTTCGTAGACCGGCGACTTTAAGGAAAAATCCCGAAAAAGGTCGATTTTTATTTTTAAATTCCGATTTTTTGGAATATATATCATAATAGTGACGTCATCCATCTGGGAGTGATGACGTAATCGATGATTTTTTTAAATGGGAATAGGGGTCATGTGATAGCTCATTTGAACGGATATTCAATTCTCTATTCACTAATATAAACATTAACATAATTATTTATACAAGGTGTTCAAAAAATATTTTTTTTATTAAAATAATTGAGACAAAAAGAAGAATGTATGTAATTTATTTAATTCAAAATACGTTTTAATATTGTCGGAAAAGAGGAAAAAACTTTTATTTGACAAATAAATATTGTTTTTCGCTTAAATTCAATGTTAAAGCTGCCACCCACTAGCCTCTTGGCAGTTTGAACATTTCGTTTAAGCGAAAATCAATGTTTATTTGTCAAATACAATTTTTTCTCTTTTCTGACAGTAGTAAAATGCATTTTGAATTAAATAAATTACATACATTCTTCTTTTTGTCTCAATTAATTTGATTAAAAAATTGATTTTTTGAACACCCTGTAAAAATAATTATGTTAATGTTTATATTAGTGAATAGAGAATTGGATACCCTTTCAAATGAGCTATCACATGACCCTATTCTCATTTAAAAAAATCATCGATCACGTCATCACGCCCAGACGGATGATGTCACTAGTATGATATATATTCAAAAAAATCGCAATTTAAAAATAAAAATCGACCTGTTTCGGGATATTTCTTTGAAGTCGCAGGTTTACGAAATAACGAATATATGCGTTACTTTATGGACGCACTGTATATTTCCACTGTGCTACAAAAGTGAAGAAAACAAAAATTGTTGAAAACTCTTCACGTGATAGGTATATTTTGTGGTGTCTAAGATATATGTGTTTGCTGCTGTTCTATTGAATTATTTTTCTCGACGAAATGTCTGAACAAAAAAAAGTTGAATCGAGAACTATTAATAATGTTTTTGTTAGTCCTGGTGCCCCAAATATCGAAAAATTAGATGGAAGTCGAAACTGCGAAATCTGGCAGTTTCAAATGAAAATATTTTGATAGATTATATGGTCTATGGAATTGTATTAATGGGAATGATAAAGATCCAGATAAAGACCAAAGAGCGTTAGCCAAACTAAGTTTATCTGTGAAACCAACCTTGCTTAGCTCATCTAAGAAAAGCAACTACCTCAAAAGAAGGTTGGGATAACTTAAAAAGGCGTATCAAAGTGCCGGTTTAACTAGACAAATGTTTCTAAAAAGAAAGTTATATCGTGCAAAGTTAGAAGATTTTTCTTGTGTTAGTGATTATATATCTGGAATACTTGATATTGTTCAGGAACTTGCAGAATTAAATATAGTGATTGATGATAGTGAGGTTGGGACATTGATGTTATGTGGACTTCCTGACACTGAAGAACAGGTTGTTAATGGATACTATGCAACACATACAGTTATTAAAAGTGAAGAAGTCATAACCTTGTTGAATGATATTACTGATCGTGAGAAGTTGAGAGAAAATGGTGAGGATAAAGCTTTGTTTACAAAAGATAATTTTAGAAAGAAGAAGCCTTTTCTTTAATCCACTACCGAATTCATCCCTACTTGTCCCAGCTGCGGAGTCAAAGGCCATATCCTACCTAAATGTCCCAAGAGGAATTCCAAAAATTGGAAACTTAATTCCAAACCCCCAACTGGTAAGGACCAATTCAAGGAGAATCATGGTGAAACTAAGAATGTTTTATTTACTCCTACTACTATGTTTGTAAGTTCTCCAAATTTTAAAGATTTTTATCTTGATAATTGTGCTAGTAGACATGTGTCTAATAATAGAGATTGGATGGAAGATTTTGATCCAAATAAAAATTCTAAACCGGAGTTGGAAATATTGCCAAATATTGGCCAGCGGCGACTGTGGTCGCCCTCCACAGCTAGCCTCTATAACCAGATCGATGACAATAATTAACACCGCCACGGTATTCTTAAACCCAAACACTCTATTACGTCGGATGGTGTGCATAGTAAGAGGTGATGAGAGACTTGAATAAATATTTTAATATGAACTATGTGTATGTATCCTCCATCTTTACTCGACGAATCTGTCGTGATGAGAGAAGGAAGCAAATCTTCAAAGGTTACTGTTTTTGGTTCCGAACACAAATAAAGAATCATCATGTACTCTAGATTCCGGTAAAATGTTATTCATCATTGATAGAGGTCACCTCATGCATCGTATTGTCTGGCGACGCCCAGCTACCTTTAAACAGATTTGCGAGTAATACAGAGATTACGTAAATACTCATTACTGAATAGCGTCTGTTGTATTTGATGGATTGCTTACTTACTCCGTGGCGTTACAACCCTTCGTGGGTTTTAGCCGACTCGACAACATGCCTCCACTGTTCTCTGTCTTGACCAACATCCATCCAATTCTTCACGCCCATAGTGTTTAGGTCTCTTGTTATATTATCTCGCCACCGGAGTTGAGGGAGTCCAAGTAGTCTTCTTCCAGTTGGGTCTTCCTCCCACACTAGTCTTACTGTTCTTTGGTCAGAATGTCTTCTGAGGTGTCCTGTCCATTGGAGTCTTCTGAACTTTATTTCTTTTATGATGTTGTCGTCTGGCTAAAGTTCTTCGAGCTCTTTGTTAGTTCTTATCCTATATTGTCCTGATGCTTCATCCAGCACAGACCCAAAGATCTTCCTTAGGATTTTTCTTTCCCAAACACGTAGTTTCTCTTCGTTTGCCTTTGTTATCGTCCACGTTTCGTTTCCATTCATCACAACGGGTCGTATGACTGTTTTATACACTTGTATCTTCTTACGTTTTGTTAGTTGTTTCGATTTTTTAAGGGTTTGAAGGGCATAAAGACATCTGTTCCCGGCCTGTATCCTATTGCTTATTTCTTGTGATCCGTTATTGTCTTCCGCTATTGTTATTCCAAGATATTTAAATTCTCTAACGCGCTCAAATTTAAAGTCATCGATGGCGATGTTCTGACTGATTCTGTTTCTGCTTTGGTTATTGCGGCTCATATACAGATATTTCGTCTTATTTTCGTTGATTAGGAGCCCCATCTTCTCTGCTTCCTTCTCGAGTCTTACGAGCGCGTCCTTCATCCTTAATCGGGTGTTTTCTATTAAATAGATATCTTCCACAAATGCCAATAGTAAGTTTGTTCCTTCTCGATGAAATTGTTATGGATTCTTTATTCGATGGATACCAGCAAAAAAAAACAAAAGATGAAAAACACGCAGGGCATGTTCTAGCATTGAAGTAGAAGGCTCATTCCATTTAATATAAAACAAAGTGAACTTTTAGGTAACGCTAACAACAAAATGGGCTTTATTTAATTTGTTACAGTACTCTTGGAAAGATGTGGTTGCACAGTTCATCAAGCATCGGGTGACACTGACTTATTAATAGCTTTAACAGCTATTTATGATGCTAAGAAAGTGGTTTTGTGTTGCTCTTGTAAATTCTTGTGAAAGATATTCATGCGACATTGTGCATAGATAGCTCAGAGTGAGTATCTCCGTACCAAAGATTTATAAGACCTAGGCCTATGTAAGCCTCTTGAAGATGGTGAGGTTGACGTTACTTAAAGGGCTTATCAGTAACATACTACTGGTCACTTAAAATATATTGAGAAAACACACTCCTGTTAAAAAAATTAGTTTCTCCTGTAATAATATTATAATTTGCCCGAAAAATATAAAAAAATATGGAAAACCTCCACTTGTCACCTTCCGTAACTCCGGAACCGTTGATTTTAGAACAATTATGCATAGGCCCTTTCTTGTTTTAAATTTGGCATATAACATTTTTGTATAGAACGTTGTCAACATATACAGGGTGTCCCGAAAAATTGGTCATAAATTATCCCACACATTCTGGGGTCAAAAATAGTTCGATTGAACCTAACTTACCTTAGTACAAATGTGCTCATAAAAAAAAGTTACAGCCCTTTGAAATTGCAAAATGAAAATCGATTTTTTTCAATATATCGAAAACTATTAGAAATTTTTTATTGAAAATGGGCATGTGGCATGCTTACGGCAGGAACATCTTAAAACAAAATTATAGCGAAATTTGTCCACCCCATAAAAATTTTATGGGTGTTTTGTTCCCTTAAACCCCCCCCCCCCCCATCCCGAACTTTTGTGTACGTTCCAATTAATTCCTTATTGTGATACCAGTAGTTAAACACCACGGTACACAGAGATCTGTGTACCGTGGTTATACTTCTCTGTGTATTGTGGTTAAACACAACGTTTTTAAAACTTTTTGCCTCCTAGTATTTTTTCGATAAGCCAGTTTTTATCGAGATGCGGCTTCTTCTTTAATATGTCTACATATAAATTTTATGGGGGTTTTGTTCCTTTAAACCCCCCAAATGTTTATGTACGTTCCAATTAAACTATTATTGTAGTACCATTAGTTAAACACAGTGTGTTTAAAACTGTTTTGCCTCCTAGTCTTTTTTTGATGTGGTCACCTTTTACCCAGATGTGGTTTCTTTTTCAAAATATTAATAGTGTAAATTATAAATAAATTTTCAGATTATTAACAGGTCTCTATAATCGTACTTAACCATATACAAATATGTGGTGGATTCGACAAATATTCAAAATATCTCAATAAACACTGACTTATCGAAAAAGTACTAAGAAGCAAAAAAGTCTTAAAAAATATTGTGTTTAACTAGTGGTGCCACAATAATAATTTAATTGGGACGTACACAAAAGTTTGGGAGGGTTTAAGGGAACAAAACCCCCATAAAATTTTTATGGGATTCACAAATTTTACTTTAATCTTTTTTTAAGATGTTGCTGCAAAAAGAATACCACATGTCCATTTTCAGTAAAAAATTTTTAAGAGATTTCGATATATAAAAAAAATCGATTTTCATTTTGTAATTTCAAAGGGCTGTAACTTTTTTTGTGTGCAATATTTTACATAGGTAAGTGAAGTTAAATTAACCTATTTTTGACCACAGAATCTGTGGTATAATTTATAAACAATCTTTTCGGGACACCCTTATATGGCTATACAAATGCTGATGTCAAACAGATGTATAGTAAGAGCTACGTAGTCCAACAAAGTAAATCTCAGCGTCTATGATGGGCTGGCCATGTTCATAGACTCCCTAATAACCGCCTTGTCAAGTTGATCTGGGAAGAAGCCCCCACAGGAAGAAGGCCCTTAGGAAGTCCACGAGTGCGATGGAGAGACAATATATGGTCAGATTGAAGAACAATGGGGCTACCCACTGACCCAAATATCATGGATGAACGTTCGAGATGGAAGCGAGTTGTGTAGTCAGTTAAGACCCACACCGCGTTGTAGTGCTACCAAAATAAGAAGAGCATGTTTTATGTTTTTATTGTCTGCTACAATGTGTTTATTCAATTCTTTTTTCTATTTAGTGTCCATTCGTTTATCCACTCTACCTTACATTTTCTTCTAATGTCTTCACGCCTCTTTTGATGTCTCAGAGTATTTCGTATAATAATTCTTCTCAGTACTCTCACTTCTGCCGTTTCTTGTAGTATTTGTGTTGTGACTGTATCAGATCTTGATTCTAATGCATATTCATTGTTGGTCTTTCACTGGCTTTATAAATAACTTTTGACTTCATCTCAGTGTTAATATGTCGGTTTCGCCATATAGTGTTTTATTCCTGCCATCCTGCCAGTCTATTTGCTTTTTGTCTCTACATATTTTACATCTGATTGGTTTTTTATGATTAATATTATTTTAGTTTTCTGAGATGAAATTACAATATTGAATTATTTTGCTCTTATGTTAAAACTGTGGACTAATCTTTGCAGACTCTCTTCATCTTGGGCTATCAATATTGCGTCGTCTGCGTAACAGAGTATTTTTACTTTGTTTCCCATTCTGTACCCTCTTCCTTTGCCAACACATTTGATGATTTTATCCATAACAAAATTGAAGAGCTTAGGGCTCAGTAAGTTCCCTGTCTATTTTGCTGATCATCAGCTAGTAATATTATTTTGGACTCATCTTCGTTAAGAGCTTTGATAGCTTTTACTTCCTCTGTACTACCATTTTTTTTTATTTTGTCCTTTTGTCCAGTTCCCTTTTGCATACTAGGTAGGTACTCTATATTCTCACTTTCTATGTATTTGCAGTTGTTGACAGACTTTTTTCAACAGCACTAATTATGTCTCGTTTGGGAACTGATTGGGAACAGCATAATTTAGACCTCTTGTGAGCATCAGATTTTCTGGTGCGTTGCATTCTCTTTTGGATAAATTAACAACCGTTGTTCTGTTTACATTGTGCCTTATTTGCAAATAAATGTAATTTGCATTACAATTAATTGTAGCTTAATACTATATAAACATAATATTTAACTTATTTTGTAATTTACAACAATAGAACTTGACTCACAAAATTTGAATTGCGGTGACATCTTTGATAATACGTATATTGTTCCTTAGTATGCAGTCAATTTCATTTTTAATGTTTCAAAAAAGATTTCGCTGTATATTTAGCAACAATTACCATTCTTATCAAGTTGCACTATGAAATGAACCGCATCTTAATGTCCGTATCACTGCGGTAAGTAAACTTGTAGATTTCAAAATGGATTTTCCAAATTGCTCCCAACGGTCCGTCTCTGTCCTGTTTGTTGGTTACTTGTTGATCGTTTGGTTCAATCGCGAATTGTTCTGAACTGGAACTGAAAGTGGTAATTAAAAATAAGAAACTAAGAAGTATAATCTGTTATAAACAATTAGTAAATCGCTATGAATTCATAACCAACAGATATGAGCGCGCATCGGAAAAGCTTCAACCGAATGGTGGCCTTCTTCAAGAGACACAACCTCTCTCTTGATAGAAAAGTAAGATTCCTGCAATACGTCTTCTATGTCCATTTTTATGGTGTTGAATCTTGCACCTGGAACGACGATATGTGCAGAAAATTGGAAGCATTTGAGATGTGGATAAATCGTCGGAAACTACTTAAAATATCCTGTACTGACGGAGTCAAAAATGAGGAGGTTCTCAAAAGAATGAAGAAGAACCGAGAGGTACTGAAACCATTAAATATCGAAAGTTACAATACTTCGGACACATTATGCGCAATGAATCCAGATATACCCTCCTACAAGCCATCCTGCAAAGAAAACAATTTGGAAAGCTTGGTCCAGGAAGAAGAAGAACATCATGGTTGAAGAACCTCAGAACCTGGTTGAACACAACATCTGTGTAGCTTTTCCGCGCTGCTGCAGACAATATAAAGATCGCCATGATGTTCGCCAACATTCGTCAAGGATAGGTACATCAAGAAGTAGAGGTAGCCATCTAGAAGTAGTCATATGGTACGGGGTTGTCGGAATATATTTATTTAAGTCACAATGTACGACAGTAAGTAGTTGGTGTAAGGGATGGAAACGTCTATACTCTAACCACGTCAGTTTCTGAATAATGAATAATCTCTTTCTTTACTTTCTACGTATCTATAAATAAATCCCAATTGCTTGTTATGATTGACTATACTTGAATGTGACCGTGAATTACTAATAGCAGTATAATTGCTGACTTCGGTGTTTTCAAAATGCGTGACCTAGATTACAAAACCAATGTCAATCATTTACGAAATCCAAACAATGCATGTTAATAATATTTGCTTAAGACTTTTAAAAATTAAATCGATATGGATTAACTCTTATTTTTGGATGCTAAAATAAATCCTTTACATCCCTATCCCTTACAAGAAAAATTTTCTGAGAGATGTACATTATTTTCTCTGCCCTTCCAACAAAGAAGAAAATTTTTCTAGACAACGTCACCAACTGATTACTGTGTTTCAAAAAATACAAAATTAAATATCTACTCCCTATAACTAATAACTAAACACAAAGAAAAATGTTCGATATCAACATTGTTCCCGTTTTCACCTGTCACTCACTGTGTCCTTGGACTGTAAGCATATAGTCCGTTCTTATGTATTTCCTTGATCTTATTATTTTCTATTTTAATTTTACAATAAACGTTATTTATCTCTGTTATTGTGAAGGGGCCTACATAAAGACTATTACACTTACCGTTCTCTTCTCTTTTTACCAGGAATAGGTCTCCTATTTTGAAGTGTTATGGCGTCGCTTTGGACTTATTCTCTTCTTGACGCTCTTTTTTGTCTTCATTGCTTTCATTACTTCTAGTGAATTGACCTATCGTATCTATGTATACTGTGTCCCATGGTTTGGAAGAAGTGTCCGATATCATGAATTCTTCGACATGTGTTCTTTTCGGTTTGTTAATTTGACACTCATGACATTGTTTAATCTATTTTCTGACGTCTTTTTCCAAATTTGTCCATCCGAATCTTGCTTTTAGCTTTGAATTAACGTAAACTAACGGCACGGTTTCTTCCTTGCAGAACCAGTTTACGCCATTTAGTTTAACAAATGCCTTCTTCAAGAACTTGCCTCATTATAAATACAGCGCCAGTGCATGAACTTTCCGACCTGAAACCTTGTTATTTTTCTGCTAATATTATAATTTCATTCAGTTTGTTTGTTATCAGATTTTCGCTTTCGTTGTTAATTTTAATGTTGTTACGATTTGTCTCCCTTTTTGAAGATAAATACCTATTAGGATGCTTGATCTCCATTCTTCTGGTATTCTGTTTTGTTCTATTATTTTTTTGATTAGTTTTCATAGCTATTTGGTCGGATCTTGTCTTCCTTACTTTAGGAGTTCATCCGATATTCTGTCTTCACCTGGTGATTTTCTATTTTTTAATTTCCTTAAAGCTTCCTCTCCCTTCTTGATGTTTATTTCTTCATTTGTCGTCACTTCAGATGTTGATGGTTCATTATCATCGCCTTTAGCAAATAGAGATCGAAAGTGATCTCTCCTGCTTTCATGTTTGCTTCTGAATTTGTTTCATCTTTATTAGTTCGGCCATCTATTTTCTTTGTCCTCTGATCATTCCCCATACTTATTTTTGTGTTTTGTAGAAGTCGTGTTCCATCTGTTTTGAGAAACTCTGTCAGTGTTCTCTTTTTAAAATCCATAAGGAAAACATTTCCTGTGGCTGGCTGTATACCATTAATTACAAAAATTGAAGAAAAAAAACTCTTCTGTGTAAAATTTATATTTATTTGAAAACCCCAATAAAGAAGTTTAACGAAGAATAACCCCTTTAATATAGCCCTCTATTGGGGTTTTCAAATAAATATACCTTTTACACACAAGATTTTTTTTCTTCAATTTTTGTTCTTTTTGTTTGTCTAACTAAAGTTTTGGTTTTGTTTCTGATTCGTTAGCAGTGGCTGTATGCCAGTTGTGTTTGTTTTGTTCTATATTGTAAAAAGTCTGTCTTCTTTTCTTCGCATTTCATCTTCATTTCCTCTGAAAAGCATTAGGTTTTCTTTTTTGATATGTTAGTATTCGTTACTTCCCTCACTCCAAGCTGCGTTAATTATGTTATCTACCAGTTCTTGCCAGCTTTCCTCGATGGTATCGTTATATTTGCGTAGTGTTTTATATACTCTGTTTTCCAGTGATTTGGTTGGATCCTTCCTCATTTTTGCCCTTTATCAATAATTACAGTTGCGTTACCTTTGTTAGCTGTTAATATTATCTTAGACTCATTTTCTTGGAGAACTTTGATAGCTTATATTTCCTCTGTACTAACATTTGTTTTTTATTTTGTGTTTTTCTCCAGATTCCTTTTATATTCTTTCTTTCCATGTATTTGAAATTGTTGACAGACTTTTTTCAACAGCACTAATTATGTCTCGTTTGGGAACTGATTGGGAGCAGCATAATTTAGACCTCTTGTGAACATCAGATATTCTGTTGCGTTCATTTGTCTTTTGGATAAATTAGCAACCGTTGTTCTGTTTACATTGTGCCTTATTTGTAAATAAATGTAATTTGTATTACAATCAATTGTAGCTTAATTATATATAAACATAATATTTAACATATTACCAGGGAACGGCAGTTCTCGTCAGTGGCGCACAACCCCAACAACAATACACCTACAAGCGACACTATATATACACGAAATTTTCGATTTTCTAAATCTGACTGAATTGAAAATTGGACCAAATCCCATCTTAAAGTTTAGGAAAAAACTCACCCATCCATATGTCAACTCTCCATTTTGGTCCAAGGGTGTGGATTTTACGGCCCTTCCCATTTAGGGTCTGTTTTTCGTTCTCGTCCTCAAAACTCCCAAAAATTTAAGTCCGACCTTTACGGCTTCTGATAGTACTGATCATTACCTTTCCAACGGATATCTAATTTTGAAAATCGGTTGTACCATTCAAAAGTTACCGAGCTCAGAAGTATGACTCAATTTTTATTTAAAAAGGGGAAATATTTGTGGATATTTTTGTATGTATGTATGTTTGTATGTGTGTGGAAAAGTTACACCGATCTGAATTTTTTTTCTTTGTTTCAAGAGGGTGTGAGGGCCGATTCAGAACCGGTGTATTTTTTGACTTCTGTCTCCTCGTAAGCCCGCTAGAGGGCTAGGTAGATACAAAATAGCATATTTTTTGGGCGTATATATCTTAGGTTCAAGGAGAGACAGGAAAACCGCAAACACACCAAATCAATAGGGTTGAGTTAAACTTTCAAACGATGCCTAAGGTATTAAGCTGAGACATACACACTGCTCACCATAGCAGAAAAACTAAAAAATTAAACTTTGAAAATTTTGGTTTTTCGACAATTACTCAAAATTTCAACCTACGAATTGCGCCAATAATTGAGCGTTTGTAGAAGGTCTCTAGACGCATCTAACGGTGTATACATTATATCTGGGAAAATTCTAATTTTTAAGTTATAGGCTTCATAAGTATGATTTAATCTATTTCTTTTGGGAAAAGCGGTTTTTCAAGCTCAATAATTCCTGTAATACGTTCAGTTATCATACTTATTCTTAGATGCATCAGATACTACTTCTCAATACGTTTCAAACTCATGTTTATTGATCAAAATCAGTTATGCCGTTCAAAAGTTATAGAGCCCCAAAAGTATAATTAGTCCAGGAACTGAAACTTTTCACTTCGCAATTTTTACAGAATGGATCGATTTGCTTGAAAATTTGACAATAAGTAGTGGAAAGTCCAAGGATCAAAATCTATATGATGCCGAAAGACGCTTTTAGGATGGGGTGGTTACCACCCCATCTTGGGGGTGGAAATTTTTTATTATATTTTGATCCCAAATGTTGGTAAAAACATTAATTGTAAGCAAAAAATGTGTTATTCATTTTTTTGATAAAATTAATAGTTTTGGATTTATTGGTTATCGAAAGTGTTAGTTTCATATCGAAAAAATCAATGTTATTAATCAGTTTTCTGCTAATAACTCAAAAAGTTTTTGCTTTATCAAAACAAATTTACTTAACGAATATACCTTTTAAAAAGAAACAAATTTTTTTTTAATTTTCTTTAAGACTAATAGTAATCGACCTGTACTTTATTATATGTTAGCTCTTCTTCGTCAAATGCTAAATATTGTAGTTTCAATGTCAAAAGACGGAAAAACTATGCATTTTTCGAGGATAACTTATAGAAACTAATTTTAAATGTTTAAAAAGATCTATCTTCAAAAATAAAAAATAAAGTATGTAGCTTAAAAATTAAGTGACTTATAATGAAAAGAATGTCAGTCCCTATTTTTTCAGTCAAAAGTTATCGGAAACAACCCCCTAATTACCACCCTAATTAAAATTAGTCATCATCCTTATTCCGTGTTTTTATTTATGTATTTTTAATAGATTACAGAAGTTTGACCTGCTTAAAAGAATTAGTTTTTAAAAAACTGGAGTTATAAGCGAATAACGAATTTTTGTAGTTTGATAAAACATGCTGTTTTCTTCAGAATAGAAAGATTAGCATCAGAGATGCGAAAAAATGTTTAGATATGAAAATGTAGCTTGTTTAATTCTTAAGAATTTGGTTTACGAAAATTTTTTCTATAACAAGATTTGAGTGAGCTACAGACAATTAGTACTTGTAATAACATGCAAAAACCAACTTTACCAATCCTTTCAAAGTCACCTCTTTTTGCGACTGAGGATTTTAAAAGGATTTAATATTAACAGTCTTATAGATCTTATAAAAACCTACAAAAAAAATTTTTTAACAAACTTGCTAATATAAAAAATAAAAAGTTAAGGTTAAAAAACCAATAAATAAAAAAAAATGGAAAAATCCAATTGGAAGCATAATAATGTAGGTTAGCGGTGCTTTTTTGTATGGTGTACGTTAAAAACTTATTACCAGAGAACGGCAGTTCTCGTCAGTGGCGCACACCTACACCCCCCTACACGCGACACTATATTATATACACGAAATTTTCGATTTTCTAAATCTGACTGAATTGAAAATTGGGCCAACTCCCATCTTAAAGTTCAGGAAATTACTCACCCATTCATATGTCAATCATCCATTTTGGTCCAAGGGTGTGGATTTTACGGCCCTTCCTATTTAGGGTCTGTTTTTCGTTCTAGTCCAAAAAACTCCCAAAAATTTCGAAAGTTTAAGTCCACCTTTGCGGCCTCTAATAGTACTGATCATTACCTTTCCAACGCATGTCTAATTTTGAAAATCGGTTATACCATTCAATAGTTACCGAGCTCAGAAATATGACTCAATTTCTATTTAAAAAAGGGAAAATATTTGTGGATATGTATGTACTATATATGATAGTATGTATGTATGTATGTATGTATGTATGTACATATGTATGTATGTATGTATGTGTGTGGAAAAGTTAAACCGATCTATTTTTTTTCTGTGTTTGAAGAGGGGGTCAGGGCCGATTCAGAACCGGTGTAGTTTGTGACTTTTGACCACCCATAAGCCAGCTATAGAACTTGGTAGGTACAAAACGGCATATTTTTTGGGGGTATATATCTTCGGTTCAACAAGAGACAGGAGAACCTCAAATACACAAAATCAATAGTTTTGAGTTAAGCTTTCAACTGGTGTATAAGCTGTCAGGATCAGACATATACTCGGCTCAGTGTAGCCGAAAAACTGAAAAACTAAACTTTGAAAATTTTGGTTTTTCTACAATTACTCAAAATTTCAACCTACAAATTGCGCCAATAACTAAGCATTTGTAGAAGGACTCCAGACAAATCTAACGGTATATACCTCATATTCGGGAAAATTTGAATTTTTAAGTAATAGGCTTCATAAGTATGATCAAATCTATTATCTACGG
Source organism: Diabrotica virgifera virgifera (assembly GCF_917563875.1). Taxonomy (NCBI): domain Eukaryota; kingdom Metazoa; phylum Arthropoda; class Insecta; order Coleoptera; family Chrysomelidae; genus Diabrotica; species Diabrotica virgifera. The sequence continues at coordinate 101,932,489 of NC_065446.1, forward strand.
GAAAAACGGTTTTTCAAGCTCAATAATTCCTGTAATAGCTTCAGTTATCTTACTTGATCTTCGATGCATCAGATATTACTTGTCAACATGTTTCAAACTCATGTTTAGGGATCAAAATCGGTTAAGCCGTTTAGAAGTTATTAAGCTACAAAAGTATAATCCAATTAACGATTATTCCGTTTATGTAGTTGCAGTGGTTACGACGCTAAATTTGATCTGGCAATGGTAATCCGAGTTTATTTACCGGCCATCCCAATATCTTTTTCAATCTATTTCGAATAGAAAAAAATCTAGTGTACATTCGATGGACACTAGATCATTTGGGAGGTAATGCGACAAAGGCGACCATTTATAAATATTAACGTGTAATCGAGAAACATTGCATTCAACTTCATACATTTAATTTATAAATAACTTTGAAAAACTCCTGACACAAGAATAAAAACCCGCTAAACGCCGTAAAAATGAGTGGCGCATACAATATTCCAGCTACAAAAGATCTGATATGACTAATACGTGGCGCGAAAATGTATTTTCATTTTGATGCAAAACAAAATTCTAGTTTTAATTTAAAAGATTTTTTCATAACATTTGCTAAATTTGAAGTAAACGCGCCACAAAAGAGTTTCAATATTCAAACTGTACCAAAGTTACTCTTTTGTGGCTCGTGTACTTTTAATTGAGCAAATATTATGAAAAAATCTTTTACATTAAAACTAGAATTTTGTTTTGCATCAAAATGAAAATACATTTCGCGCCACGTAATAGTCATATCAGATCTTTTGTAGCTGGAATATTGTATGCGCCACTCATTTTTACGGCGTTTAGCGGTTTTTTATTCTTGTTTTGAAATTTACAACAACAGAACTTAACTCACAAAATTATAATTACGGTGACGTCTTTGATATTATCTAAGGTTGTTCCTTAGTATGCAGACAATTTCATTTTTAGTGTTTTAAAAGAGATTTCGCTGTATATTTAGCAACAAATTCCCGTTCTTATCAAGTTGCATTATGAAATGAACCGTATGTTAATATCTGTATCACTGCGGTAAGTAAACTTGTAAATTCCAAAATGGATTTTCCAAATTGCTCCCAAAGGTCCGTCTCTGTCCTGTTTGTTGGTTAGTTGTTGATCGTTCGCTCCAATCGCGACTTGTTCTGAACTGGAACTGGAAGTGGTAATTAAAAATAAGAAACAACTATAATCTGTTATAAACAATAAGTAAAGCGATATGAACTAACGTAAACTAACCGCACGGTCTCTTCCTTGCAGTACCAGTTGGTGCTATTTAGTTTTGTGTTCTGAGGAAAGATTGTGAAGTGTATGTATTCAAAGATTCGGTTTAAATATGAAAGCCTGTGATCTATTGTTGTGGTTTTGCCTATTTATAGGTAAGTAAGTAGTAACTCTGATCAAGATCTTTAGTAAATAAACAAATATCTAATTGATATGCAGCACAGTTATTATTTTGAAACATTTGGCTGCGCATTTAGAAACAGAAATAGCTATATTTATGACGGCAGAAGTTTGTTTAAATTCACATTTTTAACCTTTAGAACAAAGCCGGCCCAAGGGCCGGATCCGGCCCTTTTGCTTACTTTATCCGGCCCGTTGAAAAATTCTTCTTCATCAAATTTCTTTGTCTAAATGCTTTAAAATGATACTTATATCATTTGTGTCCAAAAAATTTCTTCGGGAGTGCGTGGAAAAGTCTCCACCAAAAAGATTGGCGGGTGAACAGCGTACGTTCAGGGTATAGTCTTCCGGGCCGGGAGACATTTTGAAAATGTCATTTTGGCCCGCGCTTAAAAGTATTTGCCCACCCCTGCTTTAGAAGATAGCGTCTTTAATACATAAATTAGTTGCAGTAACTCTGGTGGTAGTTCACCGGCATTTACAAATTAGATGCAATTTTTTAACATATCAATTTAAGGCGTAAGCATTAATTAACAACAAAAAATAGGGTTGTTCGCCTGGTTTTGAAAAAAAAAAAAAGAGAGCGTTGCTCTTGCAAAGTGCCGACAGAAGTGAATATTTACTTCTTATTCGCGGTGTGCAAGTACTTGGAGGGGATACGAGAAACGATCTTGAGCGAATAGCGGAGAAATATTGTAACTTTCTTAAATAATTCATATTGTCAATTGAAATTGTCAAATTGACTTAAATTTCATACCTACTGTCATTGAAGAAGAAAAATTATATATTGCTCCACAATATTGATATTATATGCAATTATTATATAAAGGTAAATTTAATTAATTCTATTTTGCTTGCAGTACTGCATTTTAATAACTAATTTTATTTACTACATACAATTGTTTACGTTTTAATAACATAACCTGAATCTTATTTTTTCTTCTTATTATTTTTTTGAACTATGGCCTTGACAATTATCCAGTAACCAGATATAATATAATTGGCCAATAGTATAATTAAAAGTGCGAAAAATGTTTCCGAGCGTAGAAACTAGGTGTCGCTTTGCCGAACTTGCACGGTCCCAATAGGGCTTTTCATTCACAGTCATTTGTTTCGAGCTTCTGTCATGTGTCACACGATATTAATATATCTACGTCATGCGTTATTGGTATATAACAATGATACAAACCAAAGTATGGTGTAGATATATTAATATTATGTGACACATGACAGAAGCTCGAAACAAATGACAATCGATGAAAAGCTTTATACATTCGATTCGATTACATTCAATTAGATTCGAAATAGATGATGGAAGAGTCCATTTTCCATTTACTCCCGTTAAAATGAGGTATACAAAAATGTAAACATAACCTTTTTAACATTAATTGCTAATTAGCTCCTTTCAAACTACAAGTACACAAAGTGTATTTTTAAACATTCTATATAGGTACCTATTTTATATAATATGTAATTAAATTCGATATCAAAAATGATATTTATATTTTATTAATATTTTAAAATTTAGTTTGACTTTGACGGATCTGTCAAACTCAAATGTAAACAACGTACCTATGATTTGTTGATACATACAAACATTATAATTTATTATTAATTTAATATAATATAAATAAATAATAAGTGTCTAAATACGTATATTACGGTATACCGCAATGTTACCACTTGCGTCACGATTTTTTAATCACGCCAAATACGCTTTTCGTCCCGTCAAGATTCCATACCGAGCGATAAAATTCTGTCTAAATCCTGACCCACTACTTTGTGCCGTGTAATTTGGGTTGGCTATTATATGAACTTGAATCGGCGAAATGGCCATATAAATAATAAAGTTTTGATGTATTAATAGCACTTTAAAAATTCACATACCAGAGGCGAAAATGAATGGTTGACCCTTCCCATGTTCTACGCCACTGGCGTAATTATTAGTTTAGTGCAATTTTTCGATTCTCCAACACTTTTTATGTACATAACTAACTCTTCATTCGTATCGATAAAATCATTAGTTTTCGAGATATTTGAAGTTAAAAATGAAGGGGCACAATATATTTATTAACCAAAATAGCTGTGCCGTTGCATTTTCAACTTCAAATATCTCAAAAACTAATGACTTTATCGTTACGAATGAAGAGTACATTATTATCATAAAAAGTATTGGAGAATCCAAATACTGGACTAAAATAGCAATTCCACCAGTAGAGTAGAATTTGAAAAGGGTCAACCATTCACTTTCCCACGCCGCACCCCTCTGGTAATAGCCATAAACGTTTGTTTAACATAATTCGGTAGTTTGTACAGTACCTATATTTCCTGCCAAGTATGAAAACGATACGTCAGATAGTTTAAAAATGCTGAGCAAAAATAGTTTTTAAATTTTTACTTAAAACACCCTGTACATCAGTAAGGAACCACATTTTATTTAAGTGTTTTAGGTTAAATCTTCGTGTTTTGTGTTAAGGTTTCTTCAGTTATTATATGGACAATAATTATTATTAATGAAACACCCTGTATACCAGTGAGTGGTTTTTGGAAGATCCCATTAATTTCCTTAATTTTCTTGTGGAAATTGAAGCTGCCGTCGAGTATATAATATAGATTTTCAGCTTCGGTGCAAAGTGTAGTCATCTAGATCTCCTTTGCCGCTATAATTTCTTTACGAATTTTGCTGTGATTCTTTCGGTACCCTACTTGGTCCTGTTTGATCTCACACTACCTGCGTTTTTCCATCATCTCTAATATTTCGTCAGTCATCCACTTGTTCTTGGTACTGGTTGTTTTATTTTGAAAAAGAAAAGTGTTAGTTAACATCATCAAATGACAACTGTACGGTGATCCGTAATACAATTATAGCTGTGGATCCCGCGTATGAAAAAAAGGTTTAACAGCAAGCTGAAAATTTGTTAATGGCTTAAGGGTGTCTAGTCGGACAAACTTTGATGAATGGGAACACTGGAACAGGGAAAGTTTTAATTGTGGAACAGGTTAAAAATTTGGAACGTCAGACCACGAAAACGTCCCATGTATTTTGTAGGACAGAACTTCAAATTGATTTGCTACCCTGTCATTAAACTCTCATGTAAAAATCAGACTGCTATTTGCCACCTGTCATAATTCATGTCATTTGACATGTTCTACGTGCTCCACTCATTAAAATGCCCAGTTGATGATAAATAGCAGTCTGATTTTTGAAGGACAGTTTAATGAAAGGGTAACGAATTCATTGGAAGTTCTGTCCGACAAAATACATGGGACGTTTTCGTAGTCTGACGTTCCAAATTTTTAACCTGTTCCACCATTAAAACTTCCCCTCTTCCAGTGTTCCCATACATCAAAGTTTGTCCGACTAGACACCCTTAAGCTATTAAAATAAATTTTCAGCTTGCTATTAATCAACTTTTTTTCATACGCGGGATCCAGACCTATTATTAATATTGGAAATTAACTTGAATTATAAGATTAAAAATATTTTATTGATGTGTCAACTTACAGGTTGGAAATTGTTTGTAGTTTTAAATGATTTTCTATTAAAAGTCATGACTTAATAAAATATTTCCAATCCTACTTATTGTAGTTATATTTCTGGATCCCGCGTACCAAAAAAAATTGATTAAAAGCAGTGGCGGCTCGTCAGAGGAGGCAAGGGAGTCTTAGCCTCCCCATAAATTTTTTACACACGCTACACTGTTTTGTTTATCTTGAATTGCGAAAAACAACAAGCACTCTCACTATTATACAACGTGTAAATTCCATATTATCACTAAATATCCATACGCACGGAGCATTAGCATTAGAACGCATGATTGCGTCTCAGTTTTTTTATTATTATGGTAGGCAGGACCCTGGATTATCACGAGATGCATGAACGGAGCCGAGAAGCCGGCCACCCTCCGTTGCTAATGCTCCGCGCAGCGCAGCAGGCGTTTAAGGAGACCCGGTCTCCTAACAGTGGTATCTACGCTACGGTGCCATCATACGCTGCCCGGAGATTTACCAACGGAGGCTAATTAGCTTCTCGGCTCCGTTGCCGTTGCGTGCATCTCGGGACAACGAATTTTAGGGTCCTGACTAAAAATAATGAAAAAACTAAGTGCGAATTTTGTTATGAAATTTGGTATTTGGGGTTAAATAATATTTGGAACAACTTGTTCAAATAACTTTTTCCGATATTTGTAACGCAAAGCAAAATATCGGTAATTTATCATGTTTTTGGATTCGCAGTAGGCCGCGTTTAGAATTCAAAAAATTCAGTTGAGTATCTGAAAAAATGTGAACCTTCAACCTGTATGAACTGCAAAACTTCAAATCTGTATTTATAGACTAAGAGCCGCTATAGGTGAAATTTCGTAATCATTTTAGGCACGACGGGACCCTATAACTTAAATAGTAGAACCTAAAAGAAAACGTTTAAGCACTGTGCCGTCACTTTTCAGTGGCACATGCGTCTACAGTGGCGCATCAAACTTTTCACTTATGGACGGGATATATAAATTAAAAATACCCTCCCTCATTACAAGAATTTAATTTTTTTCATTTTTTTAAGTTCTATGTGATTAAGACATAAGATTCATCGTAATTTTAACCCACCACCCCCTTCTCCCTGCCACCACCATCAAAAACTTTATTTTTTGGTTTTTTTTGGTGGGATGCAATCAATTTTAAAATTTCAAAACATTCACAAGCATAGTTAAGGCTTTTATAAAACACGTCTTTTTTTATAGACCTGTAGGTTGAGTTTACATAACCTCAAAAAAATTTAAAATTTTTTTTTTGGAAAAAAGTATATAACTTTTTTTTTGGGGATAGCTGCAGATCTAATTTTTTCTTAGTCTTGTGTATTTTATCAAACACTACATTTCTAATTTTTTTCAGATTTTTCTGTAACGCTGGTCACCTTCAAAAATCCAAAAGCCTGTTTTTTAAGGGGGTTTTGGGGGGTTTGAACGTGTTTTTCTGATTTTTAAATATTCTAAAGGACTCAGTTACTTCAAGTTACATATAACCTATAAAAATAAAATTGATTTGATATATTATGAACTCTATAAAATAGGGAATATCCCCCAAAACCCCCAAAAAACAGTTTTTCGGATTTTTGAAGGTGGGGAGGCTTACGGAAAAATCTGAAAAAAATTAAAAATATAGTGTTTGATAAAACACACAAAATTAAGAAAAATTAGACCTGCAGCTATTCCTCAAAAAAAGTTATACGCTTTTTTGAAAAAAAAAATTTCTTTTAATTTTTTGAGGTTATGTACACTCTACCTATGGGTCTATAAAAAATAGGCATGTTTTATAAAAGCCTCAGCTATGCGTGTGAATTTTTTGAAATTTTAAAATTGATTGCATCCCACCAAAAAAAAAATAAAAACGAAAAATGAAGTTTTTGACGGTGGGGGCAGGGGGAAGGGGGTGGTGGGTTAGGTTAGGTTAGGTTAGGTTATTACGCTGAATCCTATGTGTTAATGACATAGAACTTAAAAAAATAAAAAAAATTAATTCTGTTAGTAAGGGAGGGTAACTTTTAATTTATTTATTCCGTCCATAAGTGGAAAGTTTGATGCGCCACTGTCGACGCATGTGCCACTGAAAAGTGACGGCACAGTGTTCAAACGTTTTCTTTTAGGTTCTACTATTTAAGTTATAGGGTTCCATCGTGCCTAAAATGATTAAGAAATTTCACCTATAGCGGCTCTTAGTCTATTATTTTGATATGCATATCTATTTACAAAGATCGATGGAATTGTTAACAATTAAACGACACAAACTTTGGTATTAAACTTTTACAATTAGACTAATTATTTTTAAAATGATATGATATTATGAAATTATGAATTATGATGATATTATAAAATGTAAATAAAAATGGTCAAAAAATGGGGCCTTACATTACATTTTTTGGCGCATTTTTTTGCTAGTGCAAATTTGTCTAGATATTTTAGAGCTAGGTATAGCCTCCCCTATTGTCAAAATCACGAGCCGCCACTGATTAAAAGCAAGCTGAAAATTTGTTAATAGCTTAACGGTGTCTAGTCGGACAAAGTTTTATGTATGGGAACACTGGAACAGGGGAAGTTTTAATTGTGGGACGTGATTTTAATAGGGAACTTGCATAAAATTTTAAATTCGAAAAAAATGTTATAAATCACAACAGAACATAATTTAAAACATGTATCAAAGATAAAAAAAAGTTGTTTTTGAGTTCCGTTTGGCCCCTAAAGACGATTCTAAATTCAAATAATTATAGTACCTAGCCCAAAACGCGTCGTGACGTCATATTGTTATATATTAACATTCTGCACCAACAAAGTAAACAAGATTGTATGTATGCTTTTTCTCATGAGGAACTTTCAGTGCTTCACAGTTTTTCGATTTCTTTATAGCGCGTTAAATTGCCTGTGACAAAAACAAACGCACGTCGGTGATTACATTTCGTCGGTGACATTTATAACATTTATTCTAGTTGTCAATAGATGGCGCTATAATCGAAATAAAAATTATTTTCGAATTATATAATATATCTACGAATATAATCTGTACAATTTATAAGACTATACAAATCAAAGAAAATACCGTTTTATAAATGTAATAAACAGAATTAATTTGTTTTTATGCCAAATTGCAAATAAAATTTGACGACTGTCAGATTTAACTAAAATGTCATGTCACTAAAATGTATATTATCACGGACTTACCTTTTTTTCTATCATTTGTGATGCACTGAAAAATGCTCATAAAAAGAAGCATATTTATTAGACATTGTAAACGTCAGTGAAAAGTACAGTTATGTGACGTCACAAGTATTTTTGATCGTTTGAACTATTTTAAATACATAGAAGATTAAAAAATATATAAATACTATCTCTTCAAAAACTGTATCAAACTCCAATCTCAACAAACTGGTATATTAATATTATAACAATGACTTACGATAAATTTCATTAAAATATAAATATTTTTTCCTTATTCCGCGACGACGAGCTGGCCCAATACCCAAGTAGGTGGAGGCCAATAAACTAAAGAAGAAGAAGAATATAAACATAACCATAAACATAAACTTAAATCAAGTATAACTATGTGACGTCACGGTTCGTTTGAACTATTTTTAATACACAGAAGATTTTAAACTTGTACTTCTAAATTATTATGAGTTTTTGAAGGGTGAAATTTTGGAAATCTAAGTTTTAAACAAAACTGAACATTATTATGTAATAAAAAAGATGTGCAAATTCACTATTGTGGAACGTGTCATCCTGACAAATTTATGATTGTGAAAACTAGCAGGTTGTTTTCAAGTTTATTCAATAGCAATCTTTATATTATAATATATGAAAAAATGTTTGTCTGACAAATATATTGGGCGTTTTATAAGTCCGACAGGTAGAACATTTCAAATGACAGTAATTATGTTGGTAACAAATAGCAGTCTGATTTTTGCATGAGAGTTTACCGATATGGTAACAAATCAATTGGAAGTTCTGTCCGACAAAATACATGGAACGTTTCGTAGTCTGACCTTCGAAACCTGTAACCTGTTCCACAATTAAAACTTTCCCTGTTCCAGTGTTCCCATACATCAAAGTTTGTCCGATTAGATACCGTTAAGCTACTAACAAATTTTCAACTTGCTAAATCATATTTTTTGTTACGCGGGATCCAGGCGTATTAATTATTAACACATTTTTTAATAATTCCACCTCTGTGCTCGCTCCTTAGCTGGATTTTTAGTAAAATTATGAATTTGTAGACATGATCTTCACTGAACTATTATAACTAACAACGAAGTAAATGCCAAAAAAGTTAAAATACCTTAATCATATTTTTATTGATAAATATTCACGATGGATCTTCTTTAATCAGCAAACAGGAGTGTGCGATATAATATGTATTGTCAACGATTGAATATTAATTAATTATGGTAAAATCTTTTAAATAATCGCTTAATTAAAGGTCATAATACGAAGAAGTCAATATGCTTCCGATTCTTATGAAGGTCGCAGAGTCATTCACAGATAATTTAAGAAGAAACACATTTTAAATGTGGTTTCAAAACAAGACGATCTTAAGAAAAGATATTGTTAAATCTACAAGACGGGTTTAAAAATATCTTATTTATTTCAGTTACAGACATATATACATAAAATATCACAAGAGATGGTTAATGGCCTTTTATTGTTAAAATATTTTGTTTATAAAATAATATTCCATATGAACGACTAGATTCTTTTGCTAGCGCCAAAAATGTAATTTTCAAAAAAAAACCCTAAGTAATCCTTTGCTTTAAACAATCGGAAACATTTCATGAACATACATTTTCATGCTCACAAACACTGATTTTGTTTAGCTTTTTGGTCTAAAATTAAGGTCAGGAAAAATATTCGAATTTTTTTCAAAAAAAATTTGGTTATGTAGGTAACATGTGGTATATTTCCTACATAAGTGGTGTAACTTTATTTTTTGTGTATTTTTTTTTCGTCCTTTTAAATGGTAACGTTGTAGTATAAGAGGCAAGTATCCTAAATTTGCAGTTACTCGAGCGTTATGGGTTCCTGTTGGGTTGTGAAGATTAGGTCCTAAAACCAAAAAAAGTTAAATTTTTGATTTTAGTGGGGATTTTTGAGTTTTTAATTTAATTTTCCATTTTCAACAATCGTGTTTTCCGATTATAGCGCCATCTATCCATAGTTCGAAAAAATGTCTCGAATAAAAGTTAATTATTTTTACTTACGAGCGCAGGCGCAAATATTTTACGTCTATCCCTAATTTTTCTTTCTTTACACGGCAAATTACGTTTAATAAAATTCTCACTGGTATAGATATGTATTGGAACAAAAGGTTACTTTTGACCGACCCTCGTATAACAGGTCCCATCTCCACACACGCAGATCCACATCGATCTTTCTTGATAAGACGCGATGCAGCGGGGCGGAAGACGAGCAATTCTCCGAATGTTGCGACAATAACTAGAGATGGGCAGAATCTTCGAGAAATAACGGCTGGTGTTTATATAGGAGCGAATTTTATAAATAGAGTTTAGTTTAAGCTAGAGTTTGTAAAATAAAACTTGTATAAATAAGTTATGGTGTATTCCACGAATATACCACGACTGCTCTGGATTATCGCGACAACGAATATTTTAGTGTGCAACATAAGAAGTACGAAAGTATTTTGCTCTAATAATTACTCCAATAAACAACAATATAATTTGCAATTAACTCTCGTTCTTCATATTTTGCACAGTAAAATATTCGTTGTCACGATAATCCAAGAGGGTCGTATATTCGTGGAATGGGGTATAATAAAGTCGTATATAAATACGAATTGCTCGTTTTATTGTTACAGTATATAAACATTACTTGACAATGACATTGTAACCATTAACTTAGAGATGACTTTTGAATGTTTTTGGATAACTGTTACTTGTATAATTGCTAAATTATTAATTTAGTTAATTAATATGATATTTTTTTCACTAAGTATTGTGTGTATTCAATGAATATATTAATTTATATACTATGCAATCAAAACTAATTCTTAATCGAGAAAAGGAGAAAAGTGATAAAGTGATTTTTTTAATGATATATTGTTACTATGGAACGCTTAGATTAAATATTGAACATCTTTAACAACAAAATACTGGGATCGCAGAATATATATCCTGGTGTATTCTCTGCTTGGTATCTTCCATAATTAAACAATAAATAACTTTTTATTAATTTCACGTCTTAAACCAATTATTTATCAAATACACTATCAATATTATTTAATAAACAACTCAAAATATTTTTTTGCACGATTGATCATTTTTGACTGTTTCGTGACAGATTTTACGTCAGTAGGTGACATTTACTAGCAACTCGACGGTAAGTAATCCAACTCGGCAGTAAGTACTCCAACTCGACGGTAAGTAATTCACTTACCGTCGAGTTAAAAAATCTCTTAATTCTAATTTATTTTTTGAAAGAATAAAGAAACCTAACGAATTATTTATTAATATTAAAACTTATGGTACAATTTGTTAAATTATTTAATGAAATCCCACTTGTTTGGGCTTAACGACTGTAAAAGTACGCTGGATGTTCGTTTTTGTATTGGGTACTTTAACAATCATTAAACCATCGGTTTGTTGGATGTCATTGATAGTAATATTATATAATTCTTCTCTTCTACAGGCACCAGATATTCCCAATATCATTGCGACCTACAAATTATGAAAAAATCTTCATTAGAGTATTTCTTTTACCTAAACTAGCTTATATTACCTTGTGAACTAGAAATTCTTCATCCGGTGCTTCCATCAGAAATTTTTCCAATTGCTCCCGTGTAAAAATGCTCGCTTTCTTAGGCCTATAGCCAACATTTTTTCTCTTCAAATACGCGATCAAAGTTAAAAATTTGGAAATATCAATGCCATCATAAAGAAAAACGGTGGATTTAATCATTGAATATTCTGCCCAGAGGCTTCCAGGAGCTTTCAACTGCATATGTCTTTGAAAGAAATATGCCAATAGAGTCTTTTCTTCGATTCTTAAATTCTTGCCTTCGCACCATTTTTTAAAACTTTGGTAAGTATTTTGATAACGGATTTTGGATTTTTCGGGAATAATTGCGGAACACCCTTCTTCCCAAGCCAGTTCAATTTCTTCAAATTCACTTTCGCTCATATTTTAATTTATAATAATCAAAATTGTACTTAAAATTATTGACAACTAAATAAAAACTCAATTCTCCATTGTTGTTATGCACCCTAGTTACTACCTAACAACCAAAGTATCTATCTTGATAAAATGGATGAAACTAGTCAATATGACGAAAATGTTTAATTTTATAATTTATAATGGTATCAATCGTGCAAAAAACGTTATAAGCATGTCGAACGTTAAGGGTAACCGATCTCAGACAATAATTGTAGTCGTCGCTCCGCTCCTCCTCCAAACAATTGTCTTCGATCGGTATAAAACCCTTACCGTTCTCCATACTTAATATACTATTGAAGCCGTGTCAAATACCTAAAAATATCACTGTCTTCTCAGCACATTTTGTTCGATTGAGTGCGTTGTAGGACAAAGATAGCGAATGTTCGATTTGGAAAATATTACCACCGACATGGTCCTCATTTTTTTCGAATCCTGAGAATAGTAATAAATATTTTTGAAAAATTTAAACGCAAATAAAAGACTAAATTATTACCGAGGGCAGAAAGTCCCTGAGAATAAATAAAAATATTCTTTTGAATGAGATATTTAAAATTAAAAATCAGACGAAATTTTCTTTTAGTTTTTCACCCCTGTTACTTATTAAAATAAACATTATATAAGTTTTTAGGGACTTTAGACCCTCGGTAATAAAGTAATCTTTCATTCTGCGTTTAAATTTTTCAAAAATACTTATTGGTTTTCTCAGGATTTCAAAAAAATTAATCCATGTAAATAGCATTGCAGCCGATAGTTTGCACCGATCCCCTTAAGGAATCCAAATCTGCAATACAAAATGGGGACTCCTATTTAAAATTTTAAAGTTACCCCTCACCTTGGACAGTCGTGATTGGTATCATTCGATAGATTTTTGAAAAATATTGAATACGTATTTTTCAGTTTTTCGATCTGACGTCGATTTCACGAAATATTCGCTTTTTCTGTGAAAATTTGTGACTCACTCATTCCCTTACGCCCTCTTAGGTCGTCAGATTTTTGAAATATACATTGTTCTGTATGTACTTAACTTACCTTATCCTAATCTGACTATTTTGAGTTCTTCTAAGGATACTTTTTTTTTCGGACCCCCTTAACGAACTCCCCTGTATTAAGAGTCCATTGGAAGGCGTGCACTTACAGGGTACAAGGTTTCTCCCCTTGTGTTTTTTGACGCATTCGAGTAACTGCAAAACTTTCCGCTTGAACTCCCCCACCATTAGATTTGCCATTTTCTTTCCAAAACATCCTGCAAATTCGAAAAAACCCATGTTTGTGTTTTCTCCATATTCTTAGCTCACAAACTCAACTGCATGACCATAAATAAGAATTTTTGATAATTTTTATTTGCTAATTCTAATAACGGGATCACGTATGCCATTTTCAGACAAGAAAATGCTCAAAATACGACAAACACACTTTTTTTGATACTTTTGTCCGTGTTTTTAGCACATACAGTATGGTGCAAATGAAAGGAATAAATTCGTTCTTTCGTAAACCGGCGACATTAAGGGAAAATCCCGAAACAGGTCGATTTTTATTTTTAAATTATGATATTTTAGCATATATATCACATGAGTGACGTCATCTATCTAGGCGTGATGACATATTCAATGATTTTTTTAATGAGAATAGGGGTCGTGTGATAGCTCATTCGAAAGGTTATTCAATTCTCTATTTAGTAATGTAAATATTAACATAATTATTTATGCAGGGTGTTCAAAAACAATTTTTTAAATTAAATTAATTGACAAAAAAAGAAGAATGTATGTAATTTATTAAATTCAAAATAGTTTTTACTGTTATCAGAAAATAGAAAGAAAATGTTAGTTTGAAAAATAAACATTGCTCTTCGCTTAAATTTAACATTTAAGCCACCTCCCGCTAGGCACCTGCTTTTTGGAAGTTTGAACATTTAATTTAAGCGAAAAGCAATGTTTATTTTTCATAATTTTCAATAAAATCTTCTTGTTTTCTGACAGTATTAAATATATTTGAATTAAATAAATTATATACAGTCTTCTTTTTTTGTCAATTAATTTAATATATAAAAATTGTTTTTGGACACCCTGTATATTTATATAATGATGTTAATGTTTATATTACTGGATAGAGAATTGAATAACCTCATGGAAAAGGAATAAAATCATGGATTACGTCATCACGCCCAGATGGATGACGTCACTCGTGTGATATATATGCCAAAATATCACAATTTAAAAATAAAAATCGACTTGCCGGTTTACGAAATAACGAATTTATTCCTTTCATTTGCACCATACTATATACTCAACTGCATGTGAACGAAGGACAATGTTTGTCTATTTTTCCATTTTTCAATGGGTGTAATTTAATTGATTGACACAAAAAGAAGTCTTTGCGTAGTTTATTCAATTTAAAATACATTTTACTGCTGTCAGAAAACAGAAATAAATTGTTTGTTTCAAATATAAACATTACTTTTGCTTAATTCAATGTTTAAGCTGCCACTCACCTTCCTCTTGACAGTTTGAACATTTAATTTAAGCCAAAAGGCAATATTTACTTAATATAATATATTTACTTTACTTAATATAAAAAAAATTTGGACACCCTGTATAAATAATTATGTTAATGTTTATATTGTTGAAGAGAGAATTGAATTGCCTTTCAAATGAGCTAGCACACGACCCCTATTCTCCTTTAAAAAATCATCGATTACGATTACGTCATCACGTCCAGACGCATGACGTCACTAGTATGATATATATGCCAAATATCATAAATTAAAATCAAAAGTCGGCCTGTTTCGGTAATTTCTAATAATGTTGTTTATTTAGCTAATAACGAATGTATGCGATACTTTATGGACGCACTATATACGAGTAATTATATCTGTAACTATAAATAAATAAAAATAAAAAACATTTATTTCTTTTTTATTCAATGGCGTTTTTTTATAATTTTTGTTTAATTTGTTTCTCGGGTTAGGGTCAAAAAACACATTTTTAAATATTCTAGGTTTATTGCAGTTTAGACATTTCTATTAAAAATTTCGACATTTCGAAAGACATTTCTATTCCGGTTTTTCAAGCAATCAATTGAAATATAAATATACAACACTTACAATAATATTAATTGCAATAAAAACTTAGGCCCCGGCACCAAAATTTAATAGATGTCTTATAATTTAATAGGTGCCGAAATCAATGAGGGTTTGTAGCGTAATAGTGTATTTCAAAGGCTAACCGATTTCAGCACTCTGGTGCCGTAGTATAGGAGCATCTGTAAATATGCGTTCCGGAATGACAACCTACTGGAGGCACATTGAAAAACAGACGCAGAGTCATGTCTAGACAAAAAGCACGGTACACAGAGAACCGGTATGTTCGCACGCATGGAAGGCGAACGCGTGACGTCATATGGGAACCTTAATTTTCATCCGGCAATGCTAAATGAAGCGGCAATATTGTTTGAATTTTAAAATTATGTACCTATCATTGCCTTTTAAATAAGAAATTGTATTGTATATTCTTTTTACTGTCATTTTCCAATGTGCATTTAATTTAAACATGAATTTCCGTTGAAAAATAAAGATTTTAGGTATCTGTTGTCCAATAAACATTCATCATAGTATATTAAAAAAATAAAACAGAAATAATATAAACATTCACTTTACTGCTGGGTCTGTAAAAATGTTTCACATAAAATTGTGTCTACTTACTGTTATTCTAGATTGTTGAAAAATATTTGACTAAAAATAAAAATTTAACCACAAATCAATTAAGAAATTTGAAGTTTTAGATGAATAGAACCAATTACTTGATGACTTTCAAATTTTATTTACAAAATAGAAAAATGTTGATTTTAAGTTAAACCAGGTTAGAAATCTAAAAATTTCAAGTGCGAACATTTTATTAGACTGTAATATACATACATATACAGAGTGGGCCAAAGAAAACAGTCCACCTCGATATTTGGCAGTATTTATTAGATTTTAAGGAAATGACGAAGCAGGTCGATTTTTGATCTAAGTGGGACACATTTTTACGGTACATACATTTGTCATTTGTCAACCCCCTCCCTTCCACTCCCCTCACCCCTTATTTTTAAATAGGGAATAGGGGTCGTGTGCTAGCTCATTTAAAAGGTTACTCGATTCTCTATTCAGTAATATAAACATAAACATAATTATTTATACAGGGTGTTCAAGAAAAAAATATTTTAATTAAATTAATTGACACAAATAGAAGAATGTATGTAATTTATTTAATTCAGAATACATTCTACTGCTACCACAAAACAAAAAAAAATGTTTTTTGATAAATAAACATTGCTCTTCGCTTAATTTCAATATTCAAGCTGCGACCCATCTGCCTCTTGGTAGGTTGAATATTGAATTTAAGCGAAAAACAACATTTATTTATCAAATAAACATTTTTCTCTGTTTTCTGTCAGTAGTAGAATGTATTTTGATTTAAATAAATTGTATACATTCTTCTTTTTGTGTCAATTAATTTAATTCAAAATAATTTTTCTTGGACACCCTGTATAAATAATTATGTCAATGTTAATATTACTGAATAAAGAATTTAATAACATTTCAAATGAGGTAGCACACGACCCGTATTCCCTATTTAAAAATAAGGGGTGGGGGAAATGGAAGGGAGGGTGTTGACAAATGACAGATGTATGTACCGTCAAAATGTATGCCCCTTAGATTAAAAATCGACCTGTTTCTTCATTTCCTTAAAATCTAATAAATACTGCCAAATATCGAGGTGGACTGTTTTCCTTGGCCCACTCTGTATATGTATGTATAAAATGTTCACACTTTAAATTTTTAGATTCTTAACCTGGTTTAACTTTAAATCAATTATGTATATTAATACTATGTACAGTCGGAAAAATGAACGAATACCCATGAACGAACATATAAAACACGCTGTATTTTCCTGTCACCGTGTCACACAAAAAATTGCCCAATACAACGCAAATACATGTAATAATAATTATTACATGTACTTGCGCTGGCCAATTTTTTGTGTGACACGGTGACAGGAAAATACAGAGTGTTTTATATGTTCGTTCATAGCTATTCTTTCATTTATCCTACTGTATAATACATATTATGTATATTATTAAAAAAACAAATTTGCGGGAAAAGTTTTATTAATAATATTAGAATTAGTATCTATTAATAAAATCATTTTTTAAAATTAGAAAATTTAGATATCTTTTTGTCAAGGGATCTCTGGCAGTTTTTAAAACTTTTTTCTGTTAATATCCCTCATTCTAATATATGTTCGTATTCTGCACATGCATAATATCACCTCAAATGGCATTATAGTTTCGGTTTTAATAAATTACTATAAAACTAATAGTTCTATTATAATAGTTTTAAAAATACACAGTTATGCTAATAAACAACAATTTGTAACTAAAATAATATAGAATTACTTCAATCGTTAACAGCTTAATTAATATTTTAAAACCGCCTCAATCTATTCACTTTCAACGCCACCACATACGAAATAATGCATCCAAACAATAAGCAAATATCTTTTAGGTTCCCACGTGACGTGCTGCGCGACCGAAACCAAATTTAGCGACGACAATCGGCATACCGGTTCTCTGTGTACCGTGGACAAAAAGAAGAAAGGTTGAATTGCGTATAAGTTCGACCGAAGTTATAATGGTTGGAGGAGGGATACAGTGTGTACCCGACGGGGCCTGCTTCGTAAGAAGTTTTCACTTCTGTTGGCACTCCCACGAGTGCCCTAAATTTCTTCCTAGCAGTATAATTTAGAATAACACGTATTTATAATTTATATATTTTTCGAACTTTTTTACAATACCATCTATTAATTATTTGCTTTGATTATTCAAAATAATTTTTTCTGGAAAGCCCACGGCATAAATCTATGACGGATATATCGGTAACATTTATACCTGCATAAGAGCCTGAATTTTTTTAACTTACTAGCAAAGGTATTTCCATATATTAAAAAACGTATATACGGTATGCGGCAAAATAAACAGTACTGAAATTCGTATGCCTCAAATTTGTATGTGTCAGGCGCCGAAACGTACTGAGTGGTTTCCGAACTTCGTTATAACGTATGTGAATGTCGTCATAATGTTAGGTGCTTCAGAATGGTTCTCAGTTTTGCAGAAAAAAAATTTATGGTGGAGTACTATTTTCGGTCATACGGAAAAGGTCACAAAAACGGTCCAAGCTTAAAATCAACAATGGTTTTAGCAGGACGGAACAACCTGTAACACTGTCAGGGCGTCTCTTCGAATACTGCGCGATTATTTTGGGAGTTAGGCTACGGCTCCACGGGCGAGAAATTGACGCTAGCAGTAGCAGTAAAATGAACTTAAGATTCCGCGGAACGGAATAGGAATAGCCGAACTGTACCGACTACAGGACTTGTGCGTAGTCGGTTCAGTTCGGCTTTTCCCACTCCGTTCCGCGGAACCTTAAGTTCATTTTACTGCTACTGCTAGCGTCAATTTCTCGCCCGTGGAGCCGTAGCCTTACCACTCACCAGAACTAACGCCACCAGATGCGTACACATGGGGAATGCTGAAGGGGTCAGACAGATCCACCGTCTGCCATTTCGGAATTGGGACTAGAATTAAAGATTTTTTCGTGCCAGAGGCAGTGGCGGATCTATAAATTTGCCTTGGGATCGGAAATTTGCCTTAGGTGGAAAACAAACCAACAACATAAAAAAGATAAACTTAGATTACATTAAAGACATAAATAATCACTTATAGGCATTAAGTTCCTTTAATTTTCCTAACTAGCTGTTTATTGGGTTGAATTTGTCTTTCTGCGGTCACGGTTTCATATCAGCTAATATATTTTTATGTTTAAACAATTTTTTTCTTTAATTTTGGACCTTGTTAGGGGGGAAATCTTCCTTATTTTCCCTCCCCGTAGATCCACCACTAGCCAGAGGGCATCTTTAACAGCTGTTTTATCGGGAACGTGCGTCGTCGTGAATAATGTTTGAAAGGCTATATCATGTACTAGATAAAGTCCTTTTCATGAGCATTTTTCAGTGCGTCACAAATGATATAAAAAAAAGGTAAGTCCGTGACAATACACATGTATAACATTTATTCTAACATGACATTTTAGTTAAATCTGACAGTTGTCACATTGTATTTGCCATTTGGCATAAAAACAAATCAATTGTATCTATTGCATTTATAAAATCGTATTTTCTTTGATTTGTATAGTCCTATAAATTGTACAGATTTTATTCGTAGATATATTATATAATTCGCAAATAATTTTTTTTTTCGATTATAGCGCCATCTATCGACAACCAGAATAAATGTTATAAATGTCTCTAATCGCAGACGTGCCTTTTTTCTGTCACATATAATTTAATGCGTTAGAAAGAAATCGAAAAACTGTGACGCACTGAAAGATGCTCATGAGAAAAAGAATATACAAATAATCATCAACATTTCGATATTCATTTCAGTAGGTACTGTTTATTTTGCCGCATACTGTATTATGTAAAAAAATTTAACTTTTCATTTTTATTTTTATTGAGTTTCTTTATACTACTATGTATATCATTCTATTGTTTTAGCTACAGCGACTTCACAATTTATAAACAGTGAGCACATTAATTCTACAGTAAGAAGAAGAAGAGAAAACACTAGGTAATTGTTTTTTGTAATATACACGGTGATCCATAAAATAATGGGTATCATTTTACCCGCAGATTCCTGGTGAAAAAAATTAATTTTCATTTAATTTTGAAGTGTGTTGATATTATAAAAATAATTGAATAATCTTTATATCTAAATTGTTCTTTCGTGTTGGCATAATGCAATAATATCTACAGGGTGATTGATTAGTGTGATAAAGCTCAGTAGATCCGCTATAGTAATAGATAGCAATAAAAGCAAAGATTGTAGCCAACTATGAGCTTTACATTACAAAATTAGTTGTAGAATGTTACAGGGTGTTCGATAACATAGTGGCAGACAAAACTTATGTTTTTTTTATAATGAACACCCTATATTTTATTTTATATTCGAGATCATCTTAACTACTCCATCACAATAATATAAAGGTTTGTTTTGTTATACAGGGTATTTACAAAGTTATAACCAATTGTATATGAAAATCCTAACAAGTTCGGCTCCCTGTATAAATAAAAATAAGCACAACAGCTAAGGTTTATTGGTACCATATTTTTTGTTGATTGTGAAAATTGTTAAGATTGTTGATATTTCTAATTTTCTTTATATCGAATACAGGGTGAGTCAAAAATATTCTTTTCTCAGAAATTTTAAATGGAACACCCTGTATTTTATATCAATATCTAAAAGTACCATTACCGTACTTTAATTTTTATATAGTATTGCCTATGTCCAAATTTGTTAGTTATCGAGATATTTTCATTTTTTAGAGGAAATTAATAATTATGTGTCTAACCTAATAATAAAGTTATGCCTATTAACTTAATCGTTTTTATGAAACGTATCTTCATCTCCAAATAGTACATTATCGAAAAAATCTTCCTTTCAGTTGATTTTATCTAAAGCCCATTCACAAAATAATAATATTCTCTTTTCAGAATCTTCCTTAATTAATTCTTGGTACAATTAAATGCGGTAAGGGACAATAAGGGTGCGTTCTGTTTTTTGCAAGAACTCTTTGCACAGAGTAGTAAATTAGTTCGTTTGCTTTGAGAATATTTCGTATACTTGTATGTTGATTTTTAGTAACTGCCAGCAACACAGTTATTTCGTTTTCCTCTCTTACAGTACTTTTTGTTCGGCCGTGTTTTTTATACATAACTGAACCAGTGCGGTTAAAAACGAATCCTTAGTGTTTTAAAGTTTGCTGTTGTAGGTTGTAATCTTTCAGGGAATCGTTTATGATAAATTCTTACCGATAATAACGCATTTTTATTGCAATCCCCCAATTCCAGATCATAACTACCATTTCATCAACAGTAAAATTCATCTTAACTATTTAATAACACAATACACAAACAATTATAATGAACCGTCAGTTTTAGACAATTCAGTCATGGTTTACCTACAATTTGGAAAAATTTAGACGCCTTATTCATAATTTGCTCTAAAAAATGAAAATATCTCGAAAACTAACAGGGTGTTCCATTTAAAATTACTGAGAAAATAATGTACATGCGTTTTGACTCACCCTGTATTTGATATAAAGAAAATTAGCAATATCAATTATTTTTAAAAATTTTGACAATCGACAAAAAATATGGCATCAATAAACCATTGGTGTTGTGTTCCTAGAGTTGCACGAGTTTGACTTGAATGTTTGAACTTGACTTGAGTTTGACTTAATTTCAAGTCAATGAAATTAATTAATGTTTGATTTGAAATTAAGTCAAACTCAAGTCAATACTTCTGACAAATAATTCAAATCAACTCAAACTGGTCAATCGTACAGGTTTGAAAGTTCAAACTGTTTGTCAAACTAGTTTGAAAGAGTTTGAAAAATAATTTATTTAGTAGATCTACTTTTTTGTCGAGATTGACATGTTAGTTGCCAATTAAGATAAGAAAATTAATAATACAATGAGTGCCACATAAAAGTATCTTGATACAGGAAGCGATTATAATCAAAATAGGGTAAATTTTTTGAAAATGATTCCTGTATGCTTAGAATTGCTTGCTGGCAAGTTTCGTTTTATCGATATAAAACTTTTTTATATTTGAGTGTTACTAGATTAAAACAAAGAATTCGTTGGATAGTTTTTTTATCGTACCAAGTGTAATTTAATCTACTTTGGAAGCTTTCAAATATTACGTAACGCAAGTTGGGGGGAGTGGAGCCATGTAAAACGTTACGGCGCGTTATACGGGGGGGGAGGTTCAAACAGCGCGTTACGTAACATTGCTTTTTAACTTAAATAAAAAAATAACGGAATCACAATCCCCCAACTTTTCAACTTTCGTTTATATTTTACATAGAAACCCTGGATTGTATTATATTGCCCCCTCACGCTCCGCTCATGTTAAAATAGGACAATAGTATCTATTCAAGTGAAAAAATCTTAAAAATTTGTATGCCTGTGTTTAATGTTCCGCCAAAGTGAATAAAATAACAAAAAGAAAATATGTTGAATTTTTTTATAAATTTTTTATTTATTGATTAATTAATGATCATAAAATAATTTATTAAGCTACTTCAAATGTAGCTGTAATTATGCACCACAATTTTAAAGCAAAATTTAAATTTGACATTCTATTTATTTGATAACGTCAAATTTTATACTATAACCCGTGATCGGAATAATACCCACTTTATGTCACTTGCAGTTGCGTTTTTTTACCGACTTTTATTTTTTTTATTTCCTTTGATAATTTGAGTTTTTACACCATATTTTTAGGCCAACTTTTGTGAATTGTAATCATACTTATAAATAGTGACAAACGTTTCTCTTTTACAACACTTTTACGACATTTTATTATAGGATTTTAAGAACGTACTGTGACCACCGACCCGATGAAGGTTAATTTAATCCCCTGTTTAGGTAGATACAATAGATCCTAATAAATAGTACTGGGAATTTCCATCAACAAATAGACAAAACATTATTTTGGCCAACATTCACATTCAATTTCTATAAAATGGGCTTTAAAAATATGTGAATATTTGGCCGAGTCCATATTATAAAGGTGGCCGTAAATACAGGTCATAAATAAGCGAATATACATATAATTGCTTTGCGGAATTTTGAAACTGGCCGTAAGTACAGGTGGCCGATTTTGGCAGGTGGCCGATTTTGGCAGGTGTCCGACAACACAGGTTTTACTGTAATCAGTATAACACCACTCACACTCACTGATTAATTTTATTGGCTTTTAAGATAACTAATTTTTCAAAGTTTCATCAGTTCTTCCAGAGCCGTGCGGTACATCTTTTCAATATGATGCAAGTCTTTGAAATGCCGCCCCCTAAATATTATTGAAACTTAATACTAGTATTTATTTTTATTAAATGAAGTTACACAAAATGAACTAAAACTTTTACTTTAAAAACAAAACATACCTTAAATTAAATGAAATATGTATTAACATTAAATAACATCTAAAAAAATTTCAATGTTATCCTTTTGATTTTAATTTTGGAAAACTCGTCAATCAGATTGGTGTAGTCTAAAGTAGCAGCTAGTGAGGACTCTATCGAAATAAATGCTAATTTTTTTAGTATTGTTTGTCTATCTCGTAAATAGTTTTTAATCATTTTTAATTTTGAACTTCTTTCCCCAAGCTACCGAGACAAAGAGTGTTAATAAAATTCTTAGGGCCGGTACTTTCTGCACCTCGCATGACAAAATTCCTCTAACCTGGGTTTAATCGGGACAGATAATACCGGCCCTTAGTGATACAACTATATTTGGGTATAAAGAAATTAGGTTATTTTGGCACAAATAGTTCAAAACCTCTAAAGTATTCATGGAGTATGGTATCGTTTGGGATAAATCATGCAATAATTTTTCTAGAAAATCATTTGACTCTATATCAGATTCTTTTTCTATGAAAAGTATTGAATGAAGATTTTATAATATTTTTCTAGTATTTTATCATCTTTCCTTTTTTTCCCTTTTCTTAAATTTCCCTCAAGTTAAAAATATCATACAAAAATTTAAAATTTTTATTACGAGTTTCTAAAAGCGAAAATCGATCAATCAAAGAATTAAAGGCAATATTTAAAATATAGATAAAAAAAATTACTTTAAATTTACCTTCCTCTGTTAAGGCTGATCTAGAGATCAAATTTTTCGCCTCAATTTCGCCTCAACGCATTTTTCTCTTGCCTCAATATTCATTTTCAGCAGGAAATTAGGAACTTATTTACAAGATTTTCTGCAATTTCATTATCAGTAATTTTAATTTGGTCATAGCGAAATTGTCAGTAAATTTTAATTTTTTCCATAGTTTGACATTTTTACACTATCTGACAAATTTATGCAACATCTGTTGCAACATCTTCGAGACTGAATTTATATGAAATAAAATATCATGCCAAAGAACTACACGGCATATAAATTTATAATTTTTAATATTTTTTACTAATCCTCGTGCTTTGACTTTAGTTTCTGAATCATTGTTGACGTCTTCTATTATTTCGAATAAGGCATTATATATCTCACGAAATCTTAGGGGTTTCAATGCATCTATTCGACTTAACCATCTAGTAGTCAATGGTTTTAGTGTTGTTGTGAAACATGTTTTTTTTTTTCGGAACTTCCCAACGCTTTGTAAAACCAGAAAAAATGTGTACAGTTCTTGTATAATACAAAAAAAGGTTGTTGTTTCTGTAGAAGAAGACGCTGCGTCATTTATGACTAAGGTGGCATGCGCATGGCACGTAAAATTCACCTCGGATATTTTTCAAATATTCTGTTTTGCACACCCTTTCTTATTCCTTTCATATTAATCCCGTTATCGTAGCCTTGTCCTCTGAGCCGTTTTAAATCAAGAACTAATTTTTCCAAATTTGTCAAAATAAGTTCTGTTAAACCTTCACCAATTAAATATTTTTGGCTGACACTTGGTCCTATGTATATTTTTAATTATTGAATGGCTCAATTTGTATTTTGATTTTACTGATTATGCCGCCCCCTTGTGATGCCGCCTGATGTGGCTGCCTCAGCGCATCATAGCACGCACGGCCCTGAGTTCTTCATAGCATTTCTTGAAGGGCTATTAATTATTATGGCATAAGAGAATAGGCGTTTGCTTGACTTTGCGAATGGGCTGATGCTGAAAACGGCGTTTTGCGTGTTGCTATTAATTTGCTGTCCCACATGCAGCGAAAAGTTTAGACTTGCAAAAAGTACTCGGAAAATGTACTCGTGTAATAAACGCGGGTACCTACCGAGTATTTTACCGATACGCTACGGGTACGAGTGCCGAGTACTTTATTGAAAATGTACTCGGGTGCTGGATACTGAGTACCCAAAATGTACTTAGAGTACAAAATCGGGTACTTGTACCCGAGTATTGCCCAGCTCTGGCTAGGAGTAAAATTTTACGGGAGGCCTACGTTCAGTAGTGGACAAATATAGGCTAATTGACAATGATATCTTTAAAAAACGATCTTTATCTTTAATAACATTTATATTTATATTTATGTTTCGCTTGTATTTAAATAAAACTAAAATTATGTTGTAGTTACAAATGTACGCTACCACAGTTCCCACCTAATGGAAGATGGATCATAATTAATGGAGAAGGTAATCCAGGTGACGAAATTGAAGTTAACACCATCCTTCAAATAGAATGTAAGGAGGGCTATCGATTACACCCAAACATTCCATTTCTAGCGTGTGATGATAACTGGGAGGCGGCTGTTCTTCCAAAATGCGAAAGTAAGTATGTACAGCAAACGCCAGTTACGTTGGCGACGGAATACGCACGACAGATTTACGCCCTATGTAGTCGAGGAAATGAAACTAAAAAATGGCAATACCTCTCAATTTTTTCGTCCAGCATCGATTTGTACAAAAAATTTGGGATTATATATTGAGCCGTTGTACGCTTTTGGTTTTTTAAGGGTGAAAACTACCCCTAATTGTAAAAAATAATATAATATTATTTTAAACTTTAATATTGTCAACATTTGGTTCTTATCAGTTACATAATGATTGTTTTATGTTTTAAGATATTATATCATAATATTTCAACCCGTACAACCACCCTTGTTGGAGCTATACAGGGTGAGTCACCACTAACGGGACGGAAGATTACAGCGAAACGGTAAAAGATTTGAAAAAAAATTAAATTGATTAGTTTGTAAGTTGATAAAAACTACATTTTAAAATTATTTGGAAATATACAGGGTGTCCCAATAAATGGCGGCGTATCAAAGTTATATTTTTTCTTAAGGAACACCCTGTATTTTATTGTATTTTTTAATTGTCCGCAAAAAATAAGGTATAGTTTCATAAGGCTTCCCTATACCTATGTACAGAGTGTTCTGAGTTATGTTGACTTTTCTTAAAATGTAAAGTTTTAGAAGAAGGCTTATTCTCAAGTTATTTACGAAATTATAAAAACATTACTTTTACATCTAAATAGTTGGATATTGGTTGAATGTATTCAATGATTAATTATTACACATTTGTCTACAGGGTGTTCAAAATTTACAGTTTCATTATTGGAGTATTCAATGTGTCATTTGATACTTATTTTAAATGGAACACCATGTATATTAATAAATAATTATACTAAACAAATTTACCTCTTTCGAATGGTATATGAATATCCTATACCTAGGTGTCATAGTTTTTGCGTAATTTACAATTATTTAAATTCTTAATCTCTAAATCGATTTTAAAACAAAAGATTATTAATATCATAGTATGACATTGTCAGTTTATGACAGTACGGTCTTGTAATTATCAAAACTATAAACATCCGTGTATGATATTCAATCTTTTTACTTAAAAATGGCTTTGGAAGAGCCAATTACATTAAAATTTAATTGTTCCTAAAAATGAATAATCACACTATCTATGAAAGAGTAGACATGCTACTTTGCATTGGGGAATATTTTTAAAATTTTCTCTTAGCTTCTAAAGTTTACGCTTAAAAGTATCCTGATAGAAGACACCCAAAAAAGGACATTTTTGAGAAATTTCTCGATAGATTCTGTGCTGTTGGTAATGTTGCATAGGTAGGAAAAGTTAAATAAAAATAAACCATTTATTTTTAATGACGTCAACGAACTTGATGTCCTGCTTTCTGTTACGGAAAACCCAAATACTAGTACGTGAAAAATTTCGAGTCAATTGGAAATCAGTCAAACGAGTGTATGTATGTAGAATACATGAGAAAAACCACTATCATCCGTATAAAACTCAACTACACCAGTATTAGACAGAACAGGAACGTTTAACTTTTCGTTTATATACTTTAGAATTTGGAGAAGATCCTGATTTTTCTTAAGAATGTATTGTGTACAGACAAATCTACCTACTTTTAATAATAATCGTCTAGTTAATAGACATAGCTTTCATTTTATTATGATACAGTAAACAAACATTTTACTAAAATGAATAACCATTTTCAATTTCGTTGCAAAACGAAAATACAGCCGAACCATATTCCAGTCCAATCAGAGAGTGTTCCCATTGTTTTCATTCTGGTGGGATATGTTGTATGCCATTAGAGTGAAAACTTAGTCTTAAACATTTTACTGTTGATCGCCAACACCGATGAAGTGTTAATGTTTGGGGCAGTATTCTGAGCCAGTACGTTATCGACCCATATTTTCTGACGAAAATCTGAATGGAGCAACTTTTTTAAATTTCTTAAAACAATTTTTTGGAATCCTTCTTAAAACCTTCCACTTAGCGTGCGAACAAACATTTGGCTCCAATTGAACAGAGCTCCTTCTTATTTTTGACGTGATGTTAAGAACAACCTCAACATAAAATTTAGAAATAAATGGATAGATAGATTCGGTCCATATATTTGGCCAACTAGGTCACCAGGATTGACCAAGATGAATTTTTTTAAATAAGGTTATATTAAAAATATTGTAAATGCTGTACTTCCTAACCCAGGAACCTATGTTTAGTACAATCTTTGATTAATATACATGGTGTTCTAATAAAATACCCATCATATTATGCTATATTGAATAATCTAAAAATGAAACTGTAAATTTTGAACACCCTGTAAATAAATGTGTAATAATCAATCATGGAATGCATTAATTATAAGATAATTACCAGACCGTATTGTCATAAAATGACAATGTCATACAATGACATTAATTAACTTCATCTTTTGTTTTAAAATCGATTTACAGAGTAAGAATTTAAATAATTGTAAATTACACAAAAACTATGACACCTAGGTATAGGACATTCATATACCATTCGAAAGAGGTAAATTTGTTTAGTATAATTATTTATTAATATACATGGTGTTCCATTTAAAATAAGCATCATATGACACATTGAATACTCCAATAATGAAACTATAAATTTTGAACACCCTGTAGACAAATGTGTAATAATTAATCATGGAATACATTCAACCAATATCCAACTATTTAGATGTAAAAGTAATGTTTTTATAATTACTTAAATAACTTGAGAATAAGTCTTCTTTTAAAACTTTACATTTTAAGAAAAGTCAACATAACTCAGAACACTCTGTACATAGGTATAGGGAAGCCTTATGAAACTATACCTTATTTTTTGCGGACAATTAAAAAATACAATAAAATACGGGGTGTTCAATATGGTGTACGGGTATATTTCAAAATAATTTTAAAATGTAGCTTTTATCAACTTACAAACTATTAATTCAAAATTTTTTTCAAATCTTTTACCACTTCGCTGTAATCTTCCGTCCCGTTAGTGGTGACTCACCCTGTATATAAAAAATTTACTTATCGTAAAAGAATAATTTCGGCTTGCATCGATTTACATAAAAATTTGGGATTAGGATCATCTCACCCTGTACTTCATATTCTATATCATGCTCAAGGGCGTAGATTATTTTTAGGGATGTAATAAACTACCCCTTTTTGTCAAAAATCATATAAAACATTGTAAACTTTAATATGGGTAAAATTTGGTTTTGATTGATTAAATAATGATTGTTTTATGCTAAAGGATATAATATCATAATATTTCAACCCTTAAAAACCACCCTTAAAACATTGCAATTTTTATAAATAGATAATTTAATAGATCTATACAGAAAAAAAAAGTAGAATTAAAGAATTTCAAAAACATTTATTTACACGAATATACGAATTTACAAATATGTACAAATACAAATACAAATAGTTTTTTAGTCATCTTCCAGTATACGAACCGGCTCTGTGGTATTATACATATACTATACATTGAAACTGCTATATGAGTTTTCGAAAACAAAAATTCGTGTTATAAACATAGCTCCTTCATTTTTCTCGATAAAAAGTTTTTTCAAAAATTATTTTGTAGGATTTTTTAAGAGCTAATTAAATTCCATAAGATCTCTTAGTTTTTAATTGGGGTGGGTTTAAAGGGTTCGAATAAGGGGGTGTTTGCTCGTAAATAGAGGTTTTAAACAGCTATATCTTGCTAACTATTCACTGTAATGAAAATTTAGGCACAAAAAAATTTTAGTTATTAAAAAAGCTACAATTTAGTAGTCTATCATTTTTTCGGAGATATTTTGAAGAAAAGGTGAAAAATACGAAATTGCAAAAAATTGTTTTTCTTTAAACTCTAATGTTTCTAAAATTAGGCCTTTTAAATAGGTCAAACTTCTTGGGTGTATTTATAATGCATTTGACGAAAAAAGCTAAACTTTAACATGACGTATCTCGGTTCGTATTGGTCGCAAAAATATTATAGAAAAATAATTTGGTTTGTGTTACTAAAAGATACAATTTTGATAAGTACAGTTTTTTTTATTAAATGCATATTTTTCGAGTTATTCTCAAAAAACCCTCAAAAAAGGTGGATTTTTTGTCGAAAAACTGTTACTTTCAACCGCGAATAACTCGAAAAATATTAGTTTTACGAAGAAAATGTAAAAAACATTTTTTTTAGAATAAATTTTTACATAGATTTACATTGTTAAAATGTAATAAAAAATTCCCACCCTCGAGATGGGGTGTCAACCACCCCCAAGATTTTAGCGTACAGCGGCATGATATAGAAAATGATCCTTGGACTATTCCCTACCTTCTGTGAAAATTTCAAGTAAATACATGCTGGACGAAAAAATTGCGAGCCAAAATGCTTCATTTGCTGGCCTAATGATTCTCCTATTGGTTTACTATTTCTGACAAGTATTTTCAGTGGCGTAACGGTATAGTTCTAATAATTATTACCTACACAATTAAAAAAGTAATATTTTTTTGCAAGCTTTAATAAATTATTAGAACAATGAAATTATTATTATTTTTGTAGTCCATTTAAATAGAAAGCCACTGGTTTGTAATATCTGTTTAAGGGCATAGGCGCAAAATTTCGGCTTCAATGCTTTTTAAACGCATTCATTTTTTTTCGAATCCTGAGAAAACTAATAATTTTTTAAATCCTTAAAAATAAAAGTCTTTTTCTTTCATGTTGTTCTCGTAGAATGACTGTATCGTTATTATTTTCTGAGCAATATTGCAAAAAACCGTGTGGGATAAACAAATTGAATAAAATTTAAATCAATTAAAGAATCGTCTTGAAATTGTTTATGCATTATAATGATTACTTGACTCAACTTTTAATGCAGCATCAAAGTCTTATGTTTATTTTTTAAAAAGTTGTAGTAAATTTTTGATTTTAAAAATTTTAGTATTTTGCAATTTACAAAGCAACAAATGATCTGACCAAAATTTAAAAACTGCCATTTTAAACCTTTGTTCATCTACTAAAAGATGAATACTCTAAATAATATATTTAATTGCGTTATTTATACCTGTCCTGTAGCGTAGCGATTTAAAGGAAGGAACTGCCGTTTTTGACCCTTATTTGTTAATATCTAAAATTCGCGTCCGAACTGTGACAGGCATTTTTGTATTTATAATGTATTAGGTATATAGTACAATAATTCCCAAAAAACCAATTTGCAACCTGGCTGGTCAAGTGTCCCAAACATGGTATATTTTGCCTTATTTCTCTGGAGTAATACTGTTAGTTCTCTCCAGTTGTTCATTATAAGCTATTAGATACTAGTTTCAGGGCTGCTTTATCCATTAGGCAATATAGGCAGCTGCCTAGGGCGGCACATTATGAGAGGGCGGCACAAATACTGTACAAGAAATATTTGTCTATAAAAATTATGGATCTGGGTACTGTCATTAAAGAGTATGGAGCTCTTTCAAATTACTTTACGGCAAGGAAGTCAAAAAATTGTGCCCAAATAAAACATATAAAGAAATAAGAAAGAGAAAAATAAAAATTCAATTTGACGAGGGGGCCGATGATGAACTAAACTTTTCAGCTAGTGATGAGATGAAAATCCACACATTCTATATTATAATCGACACTCTGATAAGAGACCTGAATAGACGTCTGGAATCTTACCGACTTATTTATCAAAGTTTTCGTGTTATTAACAGATTTTCCAAAATTAAGCAATGAAGAAATTATTAAAGAAGCTGAAAATTCGGTACAAAATAAAGACGACCAAGATACATCATTCATGCAAGAATGCATTCGGAATGCATTTGGATACCACAATAAAATCACCAATTGACATATATTGACATAATATATCTTAATATTTAAAGAGAGTTAGTGCAGTAATTGAAGGTGGATATGAGATATTACCTCTTATTTCGTTGAACCTCCATCGATTTGCATGAAAATTGGTGAGTCGTTAGAGGATATCTCAAGGAACAAAGGTGACATGGTGTCAACTTGCGGTTTTACCCTGGGGGTTGATGTCACCCCTTCTCGGGAGTGAAAATTATTTTATTAAAAATATCCCCAGAATTCGATAGAGGGGCAAATTCTAAGCAAAATTTGTTACATAAAGTTATTAAAATAAATCAAAACTTTTTGAGTTATTAAAGATCAAAGATTTTAATTTTTTGTGAGACAAATGCATGTTTTTAACCGATTTTTCATAAATAACTCAAAAACTATAAGATTTTACAAAAAGGTTATTATAGTCCGTTCGCTAAACTCAGACACAATTGGCTAGTGATATTAGTAAGTAATTAGGCCAATGTTGTAAAATTGGCAAAAAAATAATTACCAAATAGTTAATAACTACTACATAGTTAGTAATTTTGCCAATTTTGGCAAAATTGGCCAAAAACAAAAAAATTATCCACTAAAATCACTAGCCGGTTGTGTCTGAGTTTAGCGAACCGACTATACTACCAAAATTGAATCTAATAAAAATGAAATAAACTCCTTACTGAAAAGACCTTTTAATGTTAACTAAATGTGAGTTATATGTAATTGAATGTATATTTTTTTCGCCGAGTACCCAAATCTAAGTATTCAAGCTTAAATAACGGGAAAATTATGCATTTTACAATATAACCTTATTAAACATTAATTTGTCAAACTACTTAGAAATATCTATCAAATGAGCACCCGAACAAGTTGATAGCATTAAAATGTATGCACCAAATATTTTTCAAAATTTATCTTTTAAGAATTTTTCCAAAAAAGTTGGACCTATAGTTTTATATAGATTTATATAAAAACCCTATAGTTTTATATAGTTATATAAAGTTAAAATATTTGATACACAGAAAACTAAAATTTGGTTATACATATATCACTTTTTACGCATATTGAGTATTTTTGGAGTTATTATCAAAAGAAAATAAAAATTACGATAATTTTAAAAATTCTGATTTTTTAAAATTATTTATATCTTTTTTTTAATATGTATTCTAAACCAGTCAAAATGGTTGAAACCATTATTTATGCTAATATAAAGAAATTCTTCTAAGGATTACTATAAATTTTAATTTTTGTGGAAATGGCGTATGTTTTATTTTTCACTTTTTCCTAAAAATTCTAAAGGGTTCTCTTATTTTCATCATAACTTACTTAATTGTGATCATATTGACTTCTACTGGAGCTCATTTGATAGGTACTCCGAAGTACTTTGACAAGTGTTTAGTATAGGTATATTTAATAAAATGCATCTTTTTCCCGTTATTTAAGCTTGCATACTTAGATTTGAGTACTCGCTTGAATACTCGAAACAATATACATTCAATTAACCATAACTCACTTTGAATTAACATTAGTTTAGTTCTTTAAGCAAGGAGATTCAGCTTTTTATTATCTTCAATTTTGATAATAATAAGTTTTTTGTAAAAGCTTATAGTTATTAAGTTCTACGTCAAAAACAGCTTTAAAATATGCATTTTTTTACGAAAAAATAAAATCTTTGATCTTTAATAACTCAAAAAGTATTGACTTATATTAATAACTTTATATAACAAATTTTGCTTAGAATTTGTCTCTCTATCGATTTATAAAATTATTAAAAAAAATAATTTTCATCAAAGAGGAGAGAAGGGGTCATCAAAGAACGGGTGGCATTCACCACCACGGTAAAAGCGCAAGTTCTCATCATGTCACCTTTGTTCCTTGAGGTATCCTGTAACTACTCACCAATTTTCATGAAAATTGATGGAGGTTCAACGATATCGGAGGTGAAAACCTTCAGTGACTGCACCAAGTGGATTGAAAGATATTTTCCCTAATTTTGACATGGCTTTGCACATTTACTTGTGCATCCCAGGTGCCAACGTGTCCGCTGAAAGGTCATTTTCGAAAATGTCAAGAATTAAAAATAATTTGTCGTGTGCAATTTGTCGATTTTGTCAAGAAAAAAATTTTTTTTGAAAAGTCTTTTTTGAAAAGATTTCTCTGATGTGATCGAACTGGAATGAAAATTTTTTCTGTTATAGGTATATACACATCGTAGTTTAAATCCATTTTTAGTGTTTTTGCAAATTTCTGCAATTTTTTTTTCGCAAAAATGGTACATGGTTGAAGGGCGGCTACTAGAGAATTGCCTAGGGCGTCAATTGACCTAAACGCGGCCCTGACTAGTTTCGGTTGTATTGATGTTTAACTAACAACCATCACCTTTGGCTTTGCGGTGTTTAACATGTTTAATATGTTTTTGTTTTAGAAAAATGTCCATCTTTTTATTCATCAGCGACGACAACCTTAAGATGTCTAGATAGAGATGGCAACAAAATTGAATGTGATCAAGCCATAGATGGAACTTATCTGACATTTGATTGCATAGCTTATTATGAAGTTCCTCCAGGTAGTAAAAGTAGTTTGTTCTGTAAAGCAGGAACGTGGGACTTTCCCAGACCCGTTTGTCAACCAGGTAAGCAGTTCTTAATACATAATTGATATGCATATTATTATTCTTAAAAAATATCTTTACTTTTTCATTCCAAATTTTTTGATTTTCAAAAAATAAAACATCCTAACGCGTTAATGATTTATTAACGCGTTGTTTTATTGAAGTTATACTTCTTTAGGCGCGATTGGGAGTGAATTTTTATTATGTTCCGCGCATGCGCACACAGACAGTATGGAGTTAGTTGCTAAATATTTCAAGTTATCTATGTATCAGTGCAAAAAAGGTGCGAAAAGAATATACACTGCGGTGCAAAAAATCGATCCACTAAAAATTTGGTCATTTTTGATGTTTTGAATTTCCTAAACCTGTTGTCCGATTTAAGTGATTTTTTACCACGTTATAGCCTTATCCATTGACAATATCGATGTAATAATATCGATGTAATATCGATGTCATTGTATACCTGGTGTACGAATTAAACTGTGTCCTCAAAGTTCGCATCACCCTGTGAACTATTCTAGCATTTATAAAATACTGAAATTAAAACCCAACTATAGCCTTAGGTTTTCTTAACATTTTGTCTTTCAACTCATTCGTTTATGTTGAATATTAAAAAAAGAACAACTGGCCATGTTCGTTATCAGTACAGGGTGTTTCTAAATAAGTGCGACAAACTTTAAGGGGTAATTTTACATGAGAAAATAATGACAATTTGCTTTACAATCATATGTCAGTACACGCTTCGTTTCCGAGATACGGGATGTTCAATTTTTTGAAGTTATACTTCTTTACGATCGAGGGTGAAATTTTATAATTTCCTGTCGTATGCGCCAGACAGACAGTATGTAGTTCGTTGCTAATCTTTCAAATTATGTATGTATAGTCCGTCCGCTATAACTTTTCCCATGCGGTACGATTCATTTTCAATCAAATTAAGTCAAAACATAAATTGAAACGAACGTCGATGTGTATATACATTTTGTATACTGTATACTATATACTACACACATCGGCGAACGTTTCACTTTCTGTTTTAACTTAATTTGATTGAAAATTAATCGTACCGCATGGGAAAAGTTATAGCGGACGGACTATATCAGCGCAAATAAGTCATTAAAATAATATATTAGTGTTCTTAGTAAATGTATTATTTATTATAATTTTTGTGTCTTTGGATTTGTCTTCTTCTAAGATAATAAAATATCTATTTTTATACATCACTTTGATCTATTTGCCACCGTGATGTGTAGTTATATCCGACACGTCAATAGCACGGGGCTTGATAGCTCGGTTGGTATAGCATTGGACCAGACATCGAGAGATCGCGGGTTCAAATCCCGGACGATTCATATCCATTTTTTTTTAAGTTATACTTCTTTACGCGCGATATAAGGGTGAATTTTTATATGTTAAAACCTACGATCCCGGCGCATGCGCATTATAACTTTGTTCTGATTGGATGTTCAAATGACATGTCAAAAATTATCCAATATGGCAGCTGTAGCGCAGCTGTGGTTTGGACGGTTAACGGTTTGGTTATGTATGGTTGTTCCGTTTTAAAATTTGTGGGAAGAGAAACAACAAAGGTTAGTTAATAGTTATACTGCCTTTTTAAATAGTTTTCATATTATATTTTTGAAGTTATACTTCAAAATGTTTTAATTTATGTATGTATCAGTCCAGAAAAGGTGTGGAAAGAATATATTAGTGTTTTTAAATATATTTTTCTACAAACGTGTTAAAAATGCAATTTTTAGGACTCCATAGGAGCGTTAAAAATGCTACTTTAAGGTACTAGTGCTTTAAAATTTTTAAAGCACTGCAGTTAAAAGTGAATTGTCAAATTGTGAAACGTCAAAATATTTATATTTCATTTATTAACATTAATATTAATAATACAACTTGCGAATTTGAAAAAGGTGGTTTAAAAGGTTTTTTATTATAATTTTGTGTCTTTGGATTTGTCTTCCTTGGGCGTAAAATAATAAAACATCTATTTTTATATTTCACTTGTCACCGTGATGTATAATTATGTATATCTGAAAGGTAAGTAGCATGCGGTTTGGTGGCCTTGTTGGTAGAGCATTGACCAGAGATAAAAAAATCGCGAGATTGCGGGTTCAAATCCCGGACGATTCATATTTTTTTCTTTTTTTTTTTTTAATATTTGGCATTGTTAAGTTTTGGTTCATTTTTGGTAATTATTGTTAATTTTTTGTATTGTAACTGTTAACCCATTTAGCGCCAAAGGTGCGAAAACGCACCATTTTTTTGTAGAATTTTTTTTTGGCAATTCGTTAATTTTTTTTTTAATCTTTGTATTTTTTAAGCAACCAGAAGATATTTAAGTGTAACTAAATTTAATTTTGTTTAATTTCCAAACTCATGCTTTCATCACAAAAATATTTTCTAAATGTCCGACATTTTCAATCCTTTGACGCAACTTTATTTTTACTGTAGTAATTTTATCGGCATAACACTTTTGTGGTCAAATAAATTAAAACATTATTTTTTTAACCTATATGTACACCAATTGTTATAAAAATACAAAAAAAATAATTTCTGAGTCATCACATCTCGTGTTTGAAAATAATGGTTCGATAACGAACCATTGGCGGAAGTCGACATATAATCCTGTCTGATCAGGAATAAGTTCAAGGTGATGCACAGGCAGTAATTTGTTGGGATATTTCTTTATTATGTGTAAAAACACGTATCCACTATGCTTTCACTCCGAGCTCCTGCAACTGCTCCACATAGTGGACACGTTTGGCGCTCCCGGGCTGTGCAATTTTGCGCACTCTGCCTCGGCGCTCCAATCTGGGGCGGTTTATATGTAAGGGAGCGCATACCGTATCGATTGGAGCAAATGCAGGGAGCGCGGAGCGCAAGAAGTTCGTGAACATAGTGGATGGTTGGCGCTCTCCGACGATGCAACAGTGTGCGCTCCGCCTCAACGGTCCAATAGGTGGCGGTTTATATGTAGAGGAGCGCATGCATGTAGATGGGAGCAGTTGCAGGGAGCGCGGAGCGCCAGAGGTTTGTAAACATAGTGAATGGTAGGCACTCCCGGACCGTGCAACAGTGCGCGCTCCCTCTCGGCGTTCCAATTGGTGTCGGTTTATATGTAGAGGAACGCATACCGTATCGATTGGAGCAGTTGCAGGGAGCGCGGAGTGCAAGAGGTTCGTGAACATAGTGGATGGTTGGCACTCCCGGACCGTGCAACAGTGCGCCAAAGACCGTGCGGCAGTGCCTCGGTGGTCCAATATTACGAACATAGTGGATACGTACCTTTAGAAAGACGGGTATTCTGGTATTCAGTTTTGTTATAATCTAGGGTGGGGGAGGGGGGGCTCCATAAGGGTGGATGTGTAGTGTTGTAGACAGTAGACAATATGTCGATTCGTCGAATTTATGCAACTGGCACAGTGCAAGATACAGGATTGGAAAGTGTAAACTTCAAATATCTAAAATAATTTCTAAAAAGGATAGAGGGCCGTTCGACTTCATTTTTGACAAAGAAGCTGAAGAAGGTGTAGGCAATGTTCAAACCATATTATTTTTGTTTATGAAAACTTCCAGGTCCATTTACACTCTAAATGTTTTGAGACTTTTCACAACAAATAAAATTGTGTATTTCAATTTTTATATCTCATTTCCGCCAAAGGTTCGAAAACGAACCATTTTGTTGTTGTGACACCTGCCATTATCACAGTGTAAAAAAATTTTTTTACGAATGTTTAAGTTTATTTTACTCTACTTAATCAAATATATACATATTATTGCAGTATTTCTTTGCTTGGCGGGTAATGGGTTAAGTAAGTATATTTATTTCCTTGAAATTATATTATAATAGAAGTATAACTTCTTACGTGCGTACAAAGTACACACACATTCTTTTTTTATTTTTGGTATTGTTAAGCTTTGGTTAATTTTTGGTAATTATTGTTAATTTTTGGTATTGTAACTGTTAAGTATATTTATTTCGTTGAAATTATATAATAGAAGTATAACTTCTTACGTGCGTACAAAGTACACACACATTCTTTTTTTTTACAAACTGACGATTTATTTATTGCTTTAAAACCAGTTGAGATATGCAGAATAAATTCGGTGGGTTTTAAAACGTAGGTATTGCACATTTTTTGACATACAATTAAGAATTTTATATTCACCATTGACGTGCGTACGGGTAATATTATCGGTCATAATACCCGTTTGCGCGCCACTGGTAAATATTAAGCTCTTAATTGTATGTCAAAAAATGTGCAATAACTACGTCTTAAAACCCACCAAATTTTAGTTGCATATCTCAACTGATTTTAAAGCAATAAGTAAATCATCAGTTTGTAAAAAAAAATTAACATCCCGTATCTCGGAAACGAAGCGTTTGCGGGCATATGATTATAAAGCAAATTGTCATTATTTTCTCATGTACAATAACCCCTTAAAGTTTTGCGCAAATATTTTAGAATCACCCTGTACTGATGACGAACATGGCCAGTTGTTAAAGTACCTAACTTTTTTATTATCCAACATAAGTGAATGAATCGAAAGAGAAAATGTTAAGAAAACCTGAGGCTATAGTTGGGCTTTAATTTCAGTATTTTATAAATGCCAGAATAGTCCACAGGGTGATGCGAACTTTGAGAAAAAAACACAGTTTGATTCGTACACCCGGTATACAATGATGACTGTCTAGCAACAATATTATTACAGAGATATTGTCAATGAATCAGGCTATAACGTGGTAAAAAATCACTTAAATCGGACGACAGGTTTAGGAAATTCGAAACATCAAAAATGATCAAATTTGTAGTGGATCGATGTTTTATGCACCGCAGTGTATTAGTGTTTTTAGTAAATATATTTATTATAATTTTTGTGTCTTTGGATTTTTCTTTCTCGGGAGTAAGATAATAAGTATTATTGAAACATTTTTATATTTCACATCGTCTATTTGTTACCGTGATTTGTCATTATTTTCAAGAAATCATGTAAATAGAGCGACTGTGGGTCATTGGTAGAGCATTCGACTATAGATCGAGAGGTCCGAGGTTCAAATCCGGACGATTCTTATTCTTTTTTTTATTTTTGGTATTGTTTTAATAAAAATTTTTGGAAAATGGTAAGTATTAAAATTAAGAAAATAAAAATAAACTGTTTAAAGTATATTTATTTCGTTGAAATCATATAATGAAGTATAACTTCTTAACGTACAAAGTACACACACATTTTTTTTTTGTATAAAAACGGCGCCTCATATCAGAAATAGATAAGAGAGATTTTTTGTCACCCAACAACTGATTCAAAAATTATTTTTAATTTGAAATATCTCATTGACGTACTATTTTTTTCTTTATAAAAATTCAGACCTGTATATGTGCCAATGATGAATATTCTTCTTCTTTCTCGAAACTCCTTATGCCCCTCAGGGGCGTCGGAGGTTTTATTCATCTTCTATCCATCTCTTCCATTTCTTGCGGTCCTTTGCTAACTCTTTCATTTGTTGATGTGTTTTTCCTTTTTCCTGTCCAATTTCTATAATCTGATCGATCCATCTCTTCCTTGGCCTCCTTTTCCTTCTTTTACCATATCTTTTCGATTCCATCACCTGCTTTGGTAGTCTTCCCTGGTCCATTCTCTTAATGTGTCCATACCATTTTAATTTTCTTTTTTGTATCTTGGTTATTATCGATTCCTGTTTCAGTCTTTGTCTAATATATTCATTTCTTATTCTGTCCAATTTCGTTTTTCCTGCTATTTTTCTTAGCTGCTTCATCTCCGCTGCGTTTATTGTACTGTCTATTTTTGCATTGTTTACCCATGTCTCACTTGCATATATTAAATTTGGTACAGAGATTGCGTTGTATACCTTCAGTTTTATTTCTTTATCTATTTCTTCCTTTCCAAATATTGTTTTATTTAGTGCGTAGTAGATCTTATTTGCTTTTTTCGCTCTGTATGAGATTTCTTGATCTATCTTTCCATCCTCTGATATTATTACTCCAAGGTATTCAAACGTCGAGACTGTTTCTATTATTTCGTTTTTGCACCTAAATATCGTTTGGTTTATTTCTTCCCTTTTCTTTTGTGTTACTATCATGGTCTTCGTTTTCTTTACATTTACCTCCATTTTCAAATTTTCTATTTCCTCCACCCATATATCGATTAATTTTTGCATTTTCTCTTTATTGTCTGCTATTATTACTAAGTCATCTGCATACAGTAATCCCTCCATTCTCACTGGTACTAAATTCATGTACCCTATTATTGACTGTAATTGCTTTGACCTTCTTTTAGCGCTCTTCATTACTCTATCCATTACTAATATAAACAAAACTGGGCTGAGACTGTCCCCTTGTTTTATTCCTCTCCTTAGGTTTATTATTGGCGATCTATTTCCGTTTATTTGTACTTTAGCAAGTACGTTTCTATATGTACTTTTTACCACGCTTACTATATTTTGCGGGATTTGCAGATCTTCCATTACTGACCATATTACTTCTCTATTTATAGAATCAAAAGCAGCTTTAATATCTATAAACGTAATATATAAGTCTTCTCCTATTTCGTTTTTCCTTTCAATTATATTTCTCAGTGTGTATATATTATCTGTTGTTCCTCTTTCTTTCCTAAAAGCCGCTTGTTCTTCTTCTAGTTTTCCTTCCAGTTCTTTTCTGAGCTTCCTTTCTATTATCCCCGTGTAGACTTTATATGTCACTGATGATAAGCATATATCCCTATAGTTATCACATTCCGCTTCATCTCCTTTCTTGTGTATTGGTATCAATAAGTTTTCTTCCCAGTCTTCCGGTATCTTTTCTGTTCTCCATGCTTCCCTCATTATTTCCAGTAGCCAAAGCTTGCCTCGGTCGCCCACGTACTTCATCATCTCCGGATCTATGTCATCGGCACCTCCCGCTTTTTCAATCTTTATTCTTGCCAATCCTTCTTCAATATCTTTGATATGAATTTCGTCTACTCGGTTGTCTCTATCCACTTCTCTTGCCTGCTGTCGTCTCTCCTCATTTTGTTGGTTACTTGCCTCGAATTTTTCTTTATAGTGCTTATTCCATATGGTTAGTGTGTCTTGTATGTTTGTTTTCAATTCATTTCGCTCATTTCTAATTCCTCTTATTTGTTTCCTTTTTGTTCCTTTCATGCTTCATATTTTATTCCAAAACTGTTTATTGTTATTCCCAAAACCTTCGTTCAATTCTTCACCGAATTCCTTTCAGCTCTTCTTCTTCGCATCTTTTACTAGTTCTTTCACTATATTTCTCTGTCTTCTGTATTCGTCTCTGTCTTGCTCTTCATTTGTGTTTATGTATCGCTTCCACATTTCTTTCTTCTTTTTTACAGCTTGCTTTATTTCCTTATTCCACCATCCCGTTCTTTCATTATTCTTCCCATTCTTTCTTATTCCACATATTTGTTTTGCAGTGTTCCATAACGTATCTCTCAATTTTTTCCATCTCTCTTCCATATTCCATATTTCCTCATTGTTTTCATGCTCTTCCAGTATTTTATCTGTCTCTCTTTGGTATAACTTTCTCATTTCCATTTTTTTCATTTTATGTATTGCTATTCTTGTATATTGAGGACTCTCTATTATTTCCATTAGTTTCATGTGTATCTCTGCTGTCACTAGTCTGTGCTGGGTACCGAGTTCGGCTTCGTTCTCTGTTTTTATATTTTGTATCGTTAGTTCTGCGTCTCGAGGATATACTATGTAGTCAATTATGCTTCTCGCATTTCTTTCTTCTGCTAAGTATGTATATTTTTCGTTTCTCGGTTGATACCAGAAAGAATTACCTATTAACAAGTCATTTATTTGGTAGAAACTTATCATTCTTCTACCATTTCTATTTATCGTCTCTTCACCATACCTTCCCAAGCAGCCTAATGCCATATTTTCATCATTTCCTATTCGTGCATTCCAGCCTCCTAGTAAAATGATGTTTTTGCTTTCCTCTTGTATCTCATCAATAAGTTTCTGTATCTCATCATAGAATAGTTCTGTTTTTTCATGCTCTGTTCCTTCTACCGGTGCATATACCTGTATTATGTGACATTCTTCTTTTTCTAACTCTATTTTTATGTATATGGTTCTTGATGATACTGGTTTGAATTTGGTTATTCTTCTATCCATTTCTTTCGTTACAACTATTCCCACGCCTTCTTTTGCCCTTTGTCCTATCTGAACTCCGGAATAGTATAGTATGTGCTGCCTAGAGATGCATCAAGTCAAACTAGTTTGATTTTATTCAGCAAACTTGACTTGACTTGAAAACCAAACTTTTTTTGTAAAATTCGATATCTTTAGGTTTGACTTGAAATCAAACTTCTTCAAACAGTTTGAAGTTTGAATATCATATTGGGCAACGTGTTTATTTCCAATTCTCCCTGCTACTCCGCCAATGGCGGATCTAGAAATTTGCCTGTGGGGGGCGGGGGTAAAAATAAGACATTGATGGTCGAAACGTTTTCTTCTTCTTCTTTTTTTCTCAAACTATTATTTTAAGTGATTTTTCAGTTATTTGGTGTTTATTTAAACAAATAGAAGGACTCAAAAATGTGAATATTAGGCAATATAACAGGTTTTTTTATTTAAAACAAGTTTTTGATCTAATTTTAGTGTAGAAAACGTTAAAATACTATTTTTACATGTTCCTCCATTCCCAAAATATAAGTTATTCGATTTGGCTGAAAATTTGCCCACACATAGCCAAAACACAGGACTTTAAGTGGTTCGATGAATTTATATAGTTTTACAATACAAGAAAAGTTACATTCAATAATATCAGAGTCAAAATTATATATAGTTCAGTCGGGTTAGCATTTGATCTTGCATGCCGAGCTACCCAAGCAAGATTCTATTTTTCTAATCTTTAGGGGGTCAATAGTAGTGTAAATTTAAAATCGCGAATGAATTCCGTCATCTTGATTTTAAAGGAGAACCGTTTTTGCTCAATATCTCCGCCATTTTTAACTTTTAGACAAAAAGAGTAAGGATTGAAATTGTTAAAAATATGATCTCCTCTAATTTCTTTTATTATAATTTTTTGTGCCATCAAAAATTGGATCAAAAACTTATTTTTAATTAAAATAACTTGTTATAATGCGTTATAATGAATTTTTGAGTCCCTACTATTAAAACATTATTTTTTCTATTGATATTTTACGATAAAAATGCAAATTTGTTTAAATAAATACCAAATCACTGTAAAATCGCTTAAAATGGTATTTTGAGAGAAAGAAAAGAAGAATTAAGCAGAAGCTATACACTAAGTTTCAGACAAATCTGAGATCCAAAAGTTTTTGTCTGAGTGATTTGACCTGGAATGTACCAGGTTTATAATCTAATACATTATATTTAATAAAAAGTTTCACTTAAAAAATTAACCAGTAACGAGATCAGTACATTCAAGATATAAAGAACTTAGGAATTACTAAACGGGAGTCTTACAACTTGTAATATGAAGAAATAAATCTACACGGATAGTTTGACTTTCGAACAGGAATAAAGCGCTTTGTTAGTTCGAGTTCTCGTTAAGGGGACATGTGCAAAATGTCGCCTATCAAAATTTTTAATGTGTTTTAAATGTAGATATTCATTTTTTTTTTCGAATCCTGTATTTTTGAAAAATTTAAACGCAGAATGAAAGATTACGTTATTACCGAGGGCCGAAAATCCCTTAGAATAAATAATATCTAAGTTTCTTTTGAATTAAATATTTCAATTAAAAATCACACTAAATTTTCCCTTTTATTTTTACTCTGTAATTTATTAAACTAAACATTATAGAAGTTTTCAGGGATTTTCTGCCCTCAGAAATAATGTAATCTTTCATGCTGCGTTTAAATTTTTCAAAAAAATTTATTAGTTTTCTCAGGATTCGAAAAAATAAATACATTTAAAACACATTGAATATTTTTACAGGGACATGTTACGCCTATGCCCTTAATGGTTGCAAAAAATACTATTTGGTTTATCAATGGACAATTCAAAATAGCCATTTGGAGTTTCTATGACTTTCTTTTATTAACAGAGGCATTTATCTCATCGAAAACAACATCTGGTACCAACCTGCAGTTCCCTGTAAAACACGACAATTTTCTAAAATTCAAAACTGACCATAGGGTTATTGGTTTTAAATTTTTTTCGGATACAGGCTACAAATAATGTTATGTTTGGATTTAAATTTTAAATAAATTAATGTAGATGCATTAAGTTTTTGAAATTTGTCAAAAAAATTTTTTGGACCTTCCTGGGAGGGGGTGGAGGAATTTCCCTATCCACCCGTAGTTGTAGTTCATATTTAGACGTATATGTTTGGCTTGTTTATTACGTTCGTCTTGAAGTGTGTGCTTTGTGAGATAATATCTGAACCTGGACATTTTTCGGCTCAGAATAAGTACCGGAACAAACTGAGTCTGATTTTGAAGGTATTCCCACTGCAAAAGTTAAGAGAAACAATCTGTAGTCGAAGCAGTATTAATAATTAAGAAAAATATATATACTGATTTATTTTATGTTGCGGCAGGCGATTTCAAAACCATGAAAATTGCAAAGTGCATAATATGTAAAAATAAAGAACAGCGTTATAAAATGACAAATAGTAAACTAATTCTTTAAAACAAAATTGAAAAGTCCCAAAAAATGCATTAAACCTGTTCTATTAAAAATATTATATTTTGTTGTTCCTTCATAAATTTTTGTTAAAGTAGACTAAATTACACTTGTTATGATAAAAAAACCATTCAACGAATTCTTTGTTTTAATCTAGCAATAACACTCAAATAAAAATATAAAAT
The DNA here is from genome assembly GCF_917563875.1 of Diabrotica virgifera virgifera. Classification (NCBI taxonomy): domain Eukaryota; kingdom Metazoa; phylum Arthropoda; class Insecta; order Coleoptera; family Chrysomelidae; genus Diabrotica; species Diabrotica virgifera. Next base: position 101,977,248 of record NC_065446.1, read on the forward strand.
AGTGATATCGATAAAACGAAACTTGCAAGCAATTCTAAGCATACAGCAATCATTTTTAAGAAATTTATTACCCTGTTTTAACTATAATCGCTTCCTATATCAAATATCAAGTTACTTTATATGGAACTCATTGTGTTATTAAATTTCTTATCGTAATTGGCAACTAACATGTCTATCTCAACAAAAAAGTATATCTGTACGAAATAAATTATTTTACAAACTTTTTCAAACTAGTTTGACAAACAGTTTGAATTTTCAAATCTGTACGATTGACCAGTTTGACTTGACTTGAATTATTTGTCGGAAGGATTGACTTGAGTTTGAATTGAAATTAAGTCAAACTCAAGTCAAGTTCAAACATTCAAGTCAAACTTGTGCAACTCTAGTGCTGCCCTCCAATATCGACAATTCCATTTCCTACTTTTTTCGTCTCGCTTACTCCTATCAACTGCAGCTCAAATCTTTCCATTTCCTCTGTTAATTCACGTTCCTTTCCTGATATCGAGGTTAAATTCCATGTACCTATTCTCGTTTGACATTTGTTTTCATTTTTCTTTTCTTCCTTGTTATTAGTTTTCCTCGTTGATTGCTCTTTCATATTACTGGATGTTCCATGTCCTTTCCTGGTCGTCACCAATGTCTCTCCGTCCAATTCGCTTATCAGTTTTTTGGATGGATTGTTCTTGGGTATTTGTTGCTTATCTCAGGTATTAGTTTATCCGCATCATTGTCCCATATCCATTCTTCGTTATCTATTATTATTTTTTGAAACCTTACTTTAACTTTCTTCCCCTTGCTTTTTTCTTCTTTTGCCTTAATTCTTATTTTTCCTTGTATACCCCTCTCCTTCTTGCTCATGTCCTCGTTAATATATATTTTTCCTTGTCTGTAGCCTCTTAGTTTGATTTTATTTTTCATGACATTATATTTTTCAGACTCGTTCCTTAACTTGATCAAACAGGTGAATGATGAATATAAAATTTTTAATTATATGTCAAACCATGCGCAGTAACTGTCTCTTAAACCTCACCAAATTTTATTTGCATATCTCAACCGATTTCGGAGCAATAAATAAATCGCCGGTTGGTAGCAAAAATTTCAACACTCCGTATATTGGAAAAGAAGCATTTACAGGCATACGTTTATAAAGCAAACTTTTATTATTTTTCATGCAGAATCCCCTCTGAAATTTGTCACACTTATTTACTAACTTTTACTAATTTAGTAAAAAACTTCTGTTCCCTATATTTATTCCCCATGTGACTTCCTTTATAAGTATAAACGTTTTCTACAATATTAAAGTTTTCTTTCCAATTCACGATGGTGCACTTTGGTGCTTAATATAAATATTAAGATATAGAGGGCACTGAAGGAAATAAATTTAAACACTATAAAATAAATTTAAACTTGCGTCATCTTTTGATCTGAATGAGAACTATTGTAAGTATTATTTAGATTGAACATTTTCGAAAATTACAGAGTTCTATTAAATAACCTATATTATATGTGAGGTCGAATCGAACTCCCTGCTCTATAATCTTATTAACTAGAGGGCGCTATTTTGCGGAAGAAAAAATACGGCGGCAAAAATTTGAAAAATAAACTTCAACACGTTCGCTACCAAGCGACGCATAATATGAGTTACATCGATTTTTCCCATAGACCAGCGTCTCACCCGTGAGCCGGAGGTCGCAGTGCACATAATGGCAATTTTAAAAAGCTTGGTCTATGAGGACGAAACATATACCCCTTGGTAGCGAACGGGTTAACTAGTATAAGAAAATTTTGAAAGCTTATGGTAGCTTTATTTATTATTTATTAGTTGTATGAATGTGTGCCAAATAATTCAACAAAATATTCACAATTAAAACTACAATCTTGGAACGCGTTTTCCGTTTTGATAGAGGTAGGCGCAAAATCTTCTACTGTTTGAAGTGCCATCTCCGCAACGAAGGTTGGCAATCATCATGGCTATTTTGACCTTCGAGGCAGCTGCTCAGAACAATTGCCTTGAGCTGCAACCAAACCATTATCTCAAGTTCTTCAACCAGGAAACCAGAGTCTTTCCTACGCTTCTCATACCCTCTATTTTTCCTTGAATTATGAGTCTCAAGATGTTTTATCTTTCCCCTCTCATCACATGTCCGAGACATTGCAATTTCCTTTATTTTATTGTGTTCCCTCTCTCTCTCTCTCTCTGCCTATTCTCCTTGACACTTCTATATCCGTGACTCTATCTACCCATGAAATGTTCACATTTCAAACACGTTAAGTCGATTTATTGCATTTCAATTTAATGTCCAAGATTCAGCTCCATAATAAAGCACACTGCAAAATCTTGGTCTAATGTTATTTAAATACATTAATTTTTTTCGAGTCCTGAGAAAACTAGTAAATATTTTTGAAAAATTTAAACGCAGAATGAAAAATTACATTATTACCGAGGGCCGAAAGTCCCTTAGAATTAACAAAAAGTTTCTTTTGAATGAAATATTTGAAATTAAAAATCGCACTAAATTTTCTCTTTTTTTTTTCACCCCTGTAACTTATTAAAAGTCTGTCTTGACCGTCCAGTTAGCTGAGGCGCAGTCGATCGACAAGTTTAGTGGATTTGAGATTTGCGATCGCTGGTTCGAGGCTCAGCTAGGTCATGAAATTAATAAAAGGCGAACGCTTAGCATAAAACTCAAGAGAGTCTACGATTTGGTCTGGAATAAACTAGCGTCTGATCGGCCTATGGAGGAGCGGTACTGCAAGGGATAAGGGCTTGTGGCTTGGTGATACTCCTCCATAGATCCCTACCGAAGGGCGTTGACGCCTAAGAACGGTGTATATATAGGGTAAGGCAGATAAAGGGCCTATTAGAAATATCTCGAGAACTAAAGGTAAGAGAATCATGAAAATTGGAACACAGGGGTTTTGAGGTATGAGCTATTTAATGAAAATATTTTGGTCTTTTTGCTACTTCCGGTTATACCGGAAGTTGATTGTAACTTCGTTTTTTTTAAAGACACCCTGTATATTTTTACATTTTTCGATTCTGTTCGATGTCTTCTTTCTTAAAATATGAGGTTTTGTAATATTATACAGAGTAGTTTAAAAGATAATTACGGTTTTTTATAAATTTTGTAGCAAACTTCACACCCTGTAGAATTGTACTGATTTAATATCGAAACCTCCATTTATGTTCAAGTGATTTTTTATATAGTTTATTACTATCAAAAATTATTAAGAGGATGGGTACGTATTTTCGGCTGCAATGCTATTCAAATAGGGATTCATTTTTTTCGAATCCTGGGAAAACTAATAAGTATTTTTGTGAAAAATTTAAACGCAGAATGAAAGACTACGTTATTAGCGAGGGCCGAAAGTTCCTGAGAACTTCTATAATGTTTATTTTAATAAGTTACAGGGGTGAAAAACTAACAGAAAATTTAGTGTGATTTTTAATTTCAAATATCTCATTCAAAATAAATTTTTTATTTATTCTAAGGTACTTTCTGCCCTCGGTAATAATTTAGTCTTTCATTCAGCGTTTAAATTTTTCAAAAATATTTATTGGTTTTTTCAGGATTCAAAAAAAAATGAACACAATGTCCGTGGTAATATTTTCCAAATCTATCTTTGTCTTACAACGCACTCAGTCGAATAGAATATTGTCAGCATAATTGTCAGTCAAACAGTGACAATCAGTGACAATTTTAAATATTTGACATGGCATCGGGAATATTTTGCGTTGTTGATTAAATAATATTGAAATATAGTGTATTTGATAAATAATTGATTTAAGACGTGAACTTAATAAAAAGGTATTTATTGTGTATTATTTGTGGAAGATCCAAGCAGAGAATACATCAGGATAATATATTCTGTGATCCAAGTATTTTGTTGTTAAAGATGTTCAAAATTGTAAGCGTTCCATAGTTATAATATATTATTAAAAAATCACTTTAAAACTTTTCCTCTTTTCTCGATTGAGTATTGTACATATAATTTATTACAATCACTGAATACATAGTTAGTGAAAAAATTATCAGTAGTAATTGCACAAGAGCTCTAAAATTATTGAATTTTTCCCGAGTGTCACTTTGGCAGTTTTAATTTCACGAGCCGAAGGCGAGTGAAATTATGTCAAAGTGTCACGAGGGCAAAAATTCTATATTAATTTTAGAGTTCGAGTGCAATTTGTTGCGATTTTTTCATGAATAAAACTGTTCAAAACCAAAATGTTATTGTAATTTATATATGTAAGTACCAATTAGTGAAATTAAACACACAGTTGTTATAAATATGTATTTGACGGTTGAAAGTCATCACTTTTATAATTTTTAAAACATTTGTCATTAATGTCACTGAATGTATTTTTTCGTAGCAACGAAGGGCATCTGATGTAATATGCTTAACGACGGGAGATTATCAAAAATTATCACTAGTAATACCACTAGAGGTCAAATTATTTCCGGAAATTTTCTAAAAATATTCATGATCAAAAAAAAATTTCCGGATATTAATTTGACTTCGCGTGGTATTCGGTAAGAAAATTCCACACCAAATTTGCATTTGAAAATCCAAAGCTGCATGAACAGATTAATAGCGCGCCATAGCTTTGTCAGCAATTATTTAGGCTTTCAAATTCGTAATTTCTACTCATTGTAGTTGCATGGGAATACCATTTCAAGATAGAAAATAGTATATTCTTCAATTTTACATAAGTTTTGAGTAACTACAAGTGAAATTATTTTTTGGCGTTTTATTTTAAATTATGTAAACAAATAAAAACCAGTCTGTCAAAAATGTTCTGTTATTGTAAACGTCAAAAAATTTCCACTATAATTCGCTGTTGGGTACCCCACGAGCAAAAAATTTCCGATAAAATACCTCCGTTGCCATGGTGATCTGTCAAAATAACGTATTTTGATTGGTTCAAAATTACAGGTGTGGAATTTTCACCTTAATTTGCATGTCTGTAGCTTTCTATTGGTCAGAATCTCCTATGAATGAAATAATCACATTTATTAACTGAATTAATAATTTGCAATTTTACAAATAACAGTTATCCAAGAACATTCAAAAGCCATCTCTTTAAGTTAATGATGACATTTTCAAGTAGAATGACATTCTAGTAATGTTACCGATAGCCTTAATATAGCGAAATGTTTAATTTTAGTAAACAGGGTTGGTTGAAACCCGGAATGAGTATTTTCTGAGTTTTCTTAAATAGAACACCCTGTATTTTAGTATTGTAATGAAGTTATATTTTATAGTACTTTTTTATTGTTTAAGCATTCCCTACAGCTAATTGCTTTAATTTGTAAGTTATTTGTAGTTCTTTAAGCCAAACATTAATTGCAACAAAACTTACTTGAAATTTTATTAGGTTTGCCGTGAAAATATTCAATCATAAATAATTTTTTGAAAATAAATACATGTTAATCTAGAATGATCCTTAATTGGTTAATATTGGATGAGATACCAAAATGCCTATGTTGTTAAGATTGTTGGTGCATAAAAAATTAATAAAAACAAACCATATTCTACCTAGTTGGCTATGGCTTTGACACTAAACTTGATTAAACCATTAGACATTGTATTATTTTTATAGTTCCAGTTGCTTTGTTACCATTACCAAATACTATTGACTGTAATACATACAACTCTTGACATTTCCCATTACATTTGAGTAAGCAAGCAATATAGCGCCATCTAGTGGTGTGCGGTGATAACCAGAGCAATCTAACCTTACATTTATAAAATTGCTTTATTATTGTTTTTGTATAAGTGTTTGAACTCTTTTTATTTTAATTTGATTTAGCAAAATTAGCTCGTTATTCAAAAATTTATAAAATTAAATTTGAATGTTTACGTCAAATTTTACAATTACAAAACGTAGATTCACTTCAAGCCGACAGTGGCACTAGCGCGCTAGTGGCAACGTGCTTCCAGATTTCTGTGGGAGTTGGATGTATTACAGTCAATAGTATTTGCCATTACTAATATAAATTTTTGTAATTGGGAACTGATTAGTAAAGTTTTTGTTCTATGAGAGTATAACAAAAATGTACTACTACAAATCATAATTTATCATCTGCAACTCATTGATAGACGACAACCAAGAAGAGAAACTTTTCAAAGTTTACTAGAATATCAAAAATGAATAACCATTTTCAACTTCGTTGCAAAACGAAAATACAGTTGCATCATATTCTAGTCCAATCAGAGAGTGCAGCAAGCACCTCTACCGGTTTCGAAACTTATTAGTCTCTCATCAGGAGGCACATATGCTGCTCTCTCTGATCCAACCAAAACAAACCCCGGCGTGTATTCACGGATTGCAACGAACGAAATGGCATAGATGCCCTAGCGGTAACTGCTAGCAAAAGACTAAGTTTTCAATCTAATGGCATATAAAACAACATAATGTTACTTTACTTCCCACCAGACTGAAAACAATGGCTTGTTATGGCTTGCAAATTGTAGAAGCCTCGGATGTGTAACCAGAGAAGGTTCCCATTGTTTTCAGTCTGGTGGGATGTAGAGTAACATTATGTTGTTTTATATGCCATTAGATTGAAAACTTAGTCTTTTGCTAGCAGTTGCGGCTAGGGCATCTATGCCATTTCGTTCGTTGTAATCCGTGACAAAACGCCGGGGTTTGATTTGGTTGGATCAGAGAGAGCAGCATATGTGCCTCCTGATGAGAGACTAATAAGTTTCGAAACCGGTAGAGGTGCTTGCTGCACTCTCTGATTGGACTAGAATATGATGCAACTGTATTTTCGTTTTGCAACGAAGTTAAAAATGGTTATTCATTTTTGATTTTATATGTTTACTCTGATTGGAGTACGAAGGGAACCATTCTCGTTGGAACTTTACCGCGTTGAGCAGATGGGACGTAAATAAGAAATTGTAAAATTCCCTCATCTTCCTTAGTCTCAGCATCCGTTATGGCTTGCAAATTGTAGAAGCCTCGTAGGTGTAACCAGAGAAGTTTCCCATTGTTTTCAGTCTGGTGGGATGTAGAGTAACATTATGTTGTTTTATATGCCATTAATTGAAAACTTAGTCTTTTACTAGAATAGTTTCGACGTCGAGAACGGTCATACTAATATGCAGATTCTCAGTAACACTAACATTTAATTCATTTTATCATTTTTATTTTGTTATACTCCCCTAGAAGAAAAAACATCTGAATCAGTTCCTCATTAGAAAAATTCATATTAGTAATGGCAGCAAAGCAACTGGAACTTCAAAAATAGTAGAATGTTTAAGCAAAGCAAATGTTTAAACATATTTAGTGTCAAAGTCATAGCCAACTAGATAGAATATTGTATGTTTTTATTAATATTAAACACAGCAACAATCTTAACTACGTAGGTATTTTGAATTATCAACCAGTATTAATAAATTAAGGGTCAGTCGAGATTAATATGTGTTTATTTTCGAAAAATTATTTATGATTGAATATTTTCACGGCAAACCCAATAAAATTTCACGTAATTTTTGTTGCAATTAATGTTTGGCTTAAAGAACTACGAATAACATACAAATTAAAGTAGTTAGGTATAGGGAATGATTAAGAAAGAAAGAAGTACTATAAAATATCATTTCATTACAATACAAAAATAGAGGGTGTTCCATTTAAGAAAACTCAGAAAATACTCATTCCCTGTTTCGACCAACCCTGTATAATAAAATTAAACATTTTGCTATAATAATAAATTTTAATAATAATAGACTATATTAAAAATCACTTGAACATAAATGAAGTTTTTGATATCGAATCAGTACAATTCTACAGGGTGTGAAGTTTGCTACAAAATTTATAAAAAACCGTAATTATCTTTTAAACTACCCTGTATAATATTACAAAACCTCAAATTTTAAGAAAGAAGACATCGAGCAGAATCGAAAAATGTAAAAATATACAGAGTGTCTTATTTAAAAAAACGAAATTACAATCAACCTCCGGTATAACCGGAAGTAGCAAAGATACCAAAATATTTTCATTAAATAGTTCATACCTCAAAACCCCTGTGTTCCAATTTTCATGATTCTCTTACCTTTAGTTCTCGAGATATTTCTAATAGGCCCTTTATCTGCCTCACCCTGTATATAACTTATTAAAATAAACATAGAAGTTTTCAAGGACATTCGGCCCTCGGTAATAATGTAGTCTTTCATTCTGCGTTTAAATTTTTTTAAAATGCTTATTAGTTTTCTCAAGATCTGAAAAAATTAATGCATTTAAATAGCATTGGCCAAGATTTTGAGCCTATCCCCTTAGCTTAATCAAATTGAACTTGTAAGTAAGCAAAATACTGTACCAAATGTGTTAAAAGTTTAGAAGAACATCTTCGACCTACTGTCGGTAAAATATTCTTTGAAGTGTATCGAAATTGAATCGTAATTGACGTAGGAATGTTAATTTGGCCTAAAATTTTTGTTTCTTGTGTAAGAATATTTTTTCTTCCATCTATCTTCGAGCCTTAATCTATCCATCTTTAGACATAGGCCTCCCCTTCTCTTTTTCTTTTCCACTGGTTTCTATCCAGCGCTGTCGTCATCAATCTGGATCAGGAATGCTTTTTGAGGTCGTCGCTCCATGTCATCTGACGCCTTCCTCTTTCTCTCTTATGTTCCCATGGTCGCCAGTAGATTATTTGCTTGTTCCATCTTTTTACTTGTCAGATGGTGTGACCTGAAAATTTCCATTTGAGTTTTGCCACCTGTTCCTTATACCGCATTTACACTCAGTCCTGTTGGACAGGGAATTGGGCAGGGAAGTGGGCAGCGTGAATGTGTAAATAGCTCACTCGCGCTGCCGCTGCTCATTCTACTGCTATTGCACGGCGCTCCCTCAAAAGTCGGTTTTTGGGATGGAATGGTATTCACATTCAACTACTCTCTCTCTCTCTCTCTCTTTGACTTACCGCCGGCAAAGTGTCAAGTGAATAAGGGAGCAAGACGATGCTATCGTCACATTCCATTCTTGAGAGTCGTTCGGTAAATGAGTAGTGAGGACATTCGCGAGGAACTGATGTGAACACCTCATTCGCGTCGATATCGTATTTCGGGCAATATTTCTGGCAGCGGCAGCAGCAGTGGCAATGGATGAGTATAAATCCGGCATTAACGTCTTTCACTTTGGTTACTCCTCTGATCCAAACGTTTCTTTTGCTCTATTTTAGAGAACAGAAGAATATTTTACCGGAGCAAGAAGGGAAGCACTCCGATAATGCATTAATCACCAAATGAGATATATCTAGTCAAAATAACTCAATGTTTTATGCATTTTTGTTTTAGTTTGTGGAAAAAAATTTAATAATGAGACTACCGCGCTGATTTGGAAAGGTAAAAACACTAAAGAATTGGAGTTTCCTTGGGTTCTAGCCTTATACAAGAGGGAAAGGGGAAAATTTAAGAATGTATGTGGAGCCACGTTAGTTAGCAGGAGAGTTGCTCTTACGGGTAATTTATTTTTAAAACACAAACAAATGTATCTCTCTTCATACTGCATTTTTTAGCTGCCCACTGTGTTACCAACGAATATGGCAATGCTCTTTCATATGACGAGTTTATGCTTGCTGCCGGGAAATATTACAACGAGTATGAAGATCCTCGAGATAATCAATATCCAGTGCAATATAGAAAGGTAAGATTAATCTGACACCAGACTTTCTAGCCGAATCTGATAGTTATTATTCTATATATCTGTCTAATCAGCCCTAAACATCCATTCTTGAACATAGGCGTCCTCTTCCTTCTTCCATTCCTCTCTATCTGGGGCATTTTGCATCCAGTTTTATCCGGTTGATTCTTCAGATTATCTGACCATCGCATTTGTTGCCTTCCCCTTTTTCGTTTGTGGTTCCACGGTCTCCAATGTATTACTTATGTATCTTATGTATGTCCGGCGAACTTCCATTTAAGCTTTGCTACTTAGGTTGAGACATCTCTCACTTTTGTTTTGTTACGGATCCATTCGTCTCTTTTCCTGTCTGTTAGTTTAATGTTCAGTATTTGTCTTACCAGCAGTGTTGCCAATCGCATTTCTCTACATTATCCGATGATCGCTAGAAAAATATCCCATTTGTCACGAAAAGGTACGCTAGGTCAAAAATTATTCTGTTATTAAAATCAATGTTGCCAATGTTATTCTTTTAGTCCCCTTAACAATCATCAAATAACAAAATCCGTTGTTCGTACGCCAATCAGTTGATTTTAATCAATTATCATTATGATAATTAACATAATTGATTGATTAATTAATTATTAATTATCAATTAACGTAACAATTATTAACATAATTGATTAATTAATTAATTAATCTCATAATTGCAATCAATTATGTTTTCAGCAACCCAATCAAAGTTGACATTGACAGTAATTAAATATTTGATAATGATCAGTTGATTCCATTTCTGATTAGCGTTCGAACAACCGGCCCTTTAATCTACTGGATTCTCTATTTCACAGTTTAAAAATTTTCGTTTATAGATGAAAATCTCGTATCCTAGCTGATTATTACCTAATTCATGTATGTAAATACTATTTACTTACTATTATTATATTATTCGTATTTTGTATTATCGTAAGTGTTAAATTCTAAATAAATAAATAAATCTAAATATTTCATTATTTGGATCGTTATATTAATTTATTATAATTATTTAAGTAAAAAAAAAACACTTTTAAATATTATTTTATTAAAACGTAATAACTACCTAAAACTAGGTACTGGAAAAATAAATAATAAATAAATCCATACAAAATAAACTACAGCTACATTAATAGCATAGGCGCAAAATTTCTGGTCAATGCTTTTAAAATGCAATATTTTTTTCGAGTCCTGAGAAAGCTAATAAGTATTATTTAAAAATTTAAAAGCAGAATGAAAGACTACATTATTACCGAGGGCCGAAAGTCCCTGAAGACTTCTATAATTTTTATTCTAATATGTTACAGGGGTAAAAGGAAAAGAGAATATTAAGTGTGATTTTAATTTCAAATATCTCATTCAAAAGAAACATTTTGTTTATTCTAAGGGACTTTCAGCCCTCGGTAATAATGTAATCTTTCATTCTGCGTTAAAATTATTCAAGAATTTTATTAGTTTTCTCAGGATTCGAAAAAAATGAATATGTACTTTTAAAGATTATTGGTCTGAAATTTTGCGCCTACGCTCTTTTAACAACTAAAGATTTATTACAACTAAAACAATAGAAATGTATTTGACTGTCTTGTAGTTATTAAGGTATCAAAGTTATTTTCCATAATACCCGTGGTGCGTTCAACGTTAATGCCCGACTACATAATTTTTATAGGCAAAAAATTTGAAGGATTTTTGAGTTAATTAGTAGATATCTAGATATTACTAGTTTCAAATAAGTAGATTTTTCTACAACCACTATTCCAAATACATTTTTCTGCACAATTTTATGTTAACAAACTTAATATCTTCTCACAGAATAACTGACAGTAGTGTGCAGAAAAGTGACGTTTCTGTGCCGGAAAGTTCTTTTCTGCATAGTACCATTACATTCCTCAAAAAAATCATAAATATAATTAAGTAAGTATAACATGTTTTGATGAAATGGTTTTGTTTAAGATATTAGATTTGATAGAACTTTACAAAAAAGAACTAGATTTAACTACATCTCATGTCCAAGAAATCTGGAAACGTTTACTTACGCACTGCACTACATAAAATGAAAATAAAACTAAATCATGCGTGAATTAGCTTTCATAAGTTTAAAGACTTAAAACTAAAAACTCATAAATAACATCGGACGGCAGACGGTTTTTGAAATTTGAATTGGATTAGTATGCCTTAAGTGGATGAACTTGTGCATTTAAATTATAAACAAAAGAATCGGCGCATGTCCCTTTTGTCAAAAGATGAAAAGTATTGGATGTCATTAACATTCATCCAGTATAGGCTATTTAAAAAATTTGGGTGGAACCAAACAAAATTAATGTGTTGTTGGTGTTGGGAATATATGGATGAGAAAGTTTTAGTCGATGGTAGATACACTGAAAAATATCCGATTTATTTAAAGATACGAAGAATATACGACAACTCTCAAAAAGGTACGCAAATCGGATAATTATCCGCCGATTGGCAACACTGCTTACCAGGGACTTTTCTGTCTTTGCTATTTTTTCAATATTTTCCTTGGTAAACGTCCAGGTCTGAAAGCCATATATACGAGGGACTATACATTGATTGAAGACTCTTGTTTTAAGGCATTCGGGAAATTTCTGTTCTTTAGAATATAAGGTAATTTTCCAAGTGATGCACAGGCCAATCTTCTCTTCTCTTTATTTAATTTAATTATATGTCCTAGTTATACATACTCTTTTCTTTGTTCTATTCTTGTTTGTGCCGCTGTAATAATTATTAGTTCTTCTTGTTGATTATATCATTCTACAGGCGTATAATCGTGTGGTGAATTATTATAAAGACTAAACCATTTTAGTTTATTATTTCAAAAAGGAGTGCAACTGATGTTATGGTAAATGTCCTGCATCAATTTAGTGCCGAAAACTCTCGAAACTCTAGAAGATGACGTGCCTTAGCAGTAATCTTGGGCAGCAGGTGTTCCGGGAATCTGTTCTGATGGCATATTCGTGTTCAGCGACCCCAAAATCTCCGAGCAACAAAATTTTGCTCTGAATATACTGGTCCATCGCGCTTAGGTCTCCTGCTATATTATCTCCCCACCGGAGTCGAGGGCGTCCTCGTGGTCTCCTTCCAGTTGGGACTTCCTCCCACACCAGTCTTACTGTTCTTTGGTCAGAATGTCTTCTGAGGTGTCCTGCCCATTGGAGTCTTCTGGACTTTATTTCTTTTATAATGTTGGCGTCTGGGTAAAGTTTTTCGAGCTCTTTTTTAGTTCTTATCCTATATTGTCCTGATGCTTCACCCAGCACAGGACCAAACATCTTCCTTAGGATTCTTCTTTCCCAAACAAGTAGTCTCTCTTCGTTTGCCTTTGTTATCGTCCACGTTTCGCTTCCATACATCACAACGGGTCGTATGATTGTTTTAGAGACTTGTATTTTCGTACGTCTTGTTAATTGTTTTGATTTTATAAGGTTTTGGAGGGCAAAAAGACATCTGTTGCCGGCCTGTATCCTGTTCTTTATTTCTTGTGATCCGCTATTGTCTTCAGTTATTGTTGTTCCAAGATACTTGAATTCTCTAACGCGCTCAAAGTTAAAGTCATCGATGGTGATGTTCTGACCAATTCTCTCTCTGCTTTGGTTTTTGCGGCTCATATACATATATTTTGTCTTGTTTTCGTTGATTTGGAGCCCGATATTCTCTGATTCCTTCTCGAACCTCACGAAAGACTTCTTCATCATTAATCGTGTGTTACCTATTAGATCGATATCGTCTGCAAATGCCAGTAGTAAGTTTGGTCCTTCTCGATGAAATACTGTATTGGGTTTTTCTATTCTTGCACTTCTGATTATGTGCTCCAGAGCTAAATTGAAGAGTTTTGGTGAAAGTACATCTCCCTGTTTTAGTCCATTGTTTATTTCAAATGTCTCCGAGTATTGCTGTCCAACTCTCACCTTACATCGTAACCGTTCCATACACATCCGTATCACCCTGACTAGTTTTTTTGGAAAGCCAAGTTCCTGCATCGCTGTCCACAGTCTATCCCTGCATACTCTATCAAATGCTTGTTTAAAATCTATGAACATCTGATGAAGCTCACGATCAAATTCCCAGCATTTCTCCATTATCTGTTTTATTGTAAATATCTGGTCAAAAGTAGAGCGGCCCGGTCTAAATCCTCATTGATAATCTCCAACGATTTCTTCTGTGTATTTTTTGGTTCTTTCTAGCAGGATGTTTGCAAGGATTTTACAGGTGGTGTTTAGGAGTGTTATTCCCCGGTAGTTAATACATTGCTTTTTGTTTCCTTTTTTGTGTATTGGTACAATAACTACTTCTTTCCATTCATCTGGCATTGTTTCTTCTCGCCAAATGTCTTGAATTAGCTTGTATATGGAACTGTACAACGCTTCTCATCCATGTTTTAAGCACTCTGTGGGCATACCAACGCTACCTGGTGTCTTATTATTTTTAAGTTTTTTAATTTCCTGTATTAATTCTTCGTATGTCGAGTATTGGTCTTCTATTTCAGCTGTATGTACTTCTGTGTTTGATGTATTTCTGCTAGCTTGGTCGTTTAATAGTTGGCAGAAGTATTCCTTCCAGGTTTTTAGGATTTCCTTGTCGTCAGTGATAAGCTGCCCGCTGTCATTTGAAGGAAGTTTCCTATTCTTGCTTGGTACCCGGTCTTGATATCTGAAACTCCTTTGAAGAACTGTCTCGCTTGTTTGTTCCTTCTTTTTTCTTCTTTATCTCTGATTATTTGTTCCTGATACTCCGTCTTCTTTCTTCTCATTAGTAGTTTTCTTGTCTCTGTTCTTCTTTGTTTAAACATTTCATTGTTGTTGTGCGAGGGGTTTTGTAGCATGTTCCTTCTAGCCATATTTCTTCCTGTTATGGATTTCAGGCAATCATCATCGAACCATTTTTTTGTTGTTCTCTTTTTGTGTCCTAGTATTTCATCCGATACGCTTGTTAGAGCTAATTTTATATTTTCCCAAGCTGAGTCCATGTTGTTATAGTCCTCTGTCTGTGTTAGAGCTATTTTTATAGCCTTTTGAAATTTCTGTTCTGTCTCATTATCACGTAGAACTTCGGTATTCCATAACTGTGTTGGTATATTCTTGTGTGTTTTGAGACGCTATTCTTGTCCTTATCTTCGTTTTTACCAGAAAATGATCCGTATCTCCATCAGCTCCTCTTTGGCTTCTTACGTCTACGCAGTTACTACCTCTCCTGACATCTACTAGAACGTGATCGATCTGATTTCTTGTGACGCCGCGGCGCGCCGTCGTTGGAGACCCATGTTTGTTTGTGTATTTTCTTGTGTTCGAACATTGTCGATTTTATTAGTAGGTTGTGGGACGCTGCAAAGTCTATTAACCTTGTTCACTTATCGTTGCTGACATCGTAAAGACTATGGTTACCTATTGTTGGTTTGTGCGCTGCTTCATTCCCAATATTTGCATTGAAATCTCCTAAGATAATATACATGTCCTGTTTGGGGAGATTATTTATCAGTTCCTCTGGTTTCTCATAGAAGTTATCTTTTACATACTCTTCCTTTTCCTCTGTCGGTGCATGGGCAGCAACTAGGGAATAGTTATGTAGTTGTCCTTTGAGTCTGATATAACAGAGTCTTTCATTAACGGGTTTGAAAGTTATGACTGACCCCACAAGACTTTCCTTGAATATAAAGCCAGTACCGAATTGATGCTTTCTTATTTCTTATAAAAACAATGAAAGCTTATATAGCTCTTATATAAGAAAGCAACAATGACAGTACAATTGGAAGAAACCACAAAACCCATACCAATTAACAGAGGAGTGCGACAGGGAGATGTTATTTCTCCTAAAATATTTACATTAGCACTGGAAGATGTTTTCAAAACAAAGGAATGGACAAACATGGGAATAAACATAAATGGAAAGAAACTAAACCACCTGAGATATGCAGACGATGTAGTAGTCATAGCATCAAGTTTTGAAGAACTACAAACCATGCTAACCGAACGAGCAAATGAATCCGAACAAATAGGTCTAAAAATGAATTTTGCCAAAACAAAAACAATGACAAACACACAAGACAATAGAAACGTAATACTAAACGACACCACAATAGAAGCGGTTAATGATTATATACATTTGGGACAGATTATAAAAATAAATAAGGAAAACCAAACAGCGGAGGTAAAAAGAAGGGTCAGATTAGCCTGGGCAGGATTTGGAAAATTAAAATGGGTCCTAAAGAATAAAAAAATACAACAATACTTAAAAACAAGAGTGTTTGACCAGTGCATACTCCCAATTCTCACATACGCATGCCAAACATGGACCTTGACCAAAGCAAACATGGATAAAATAATAAAGACACAAAGAGCCATGGAGAGAGCAATGTTAGGAGTAAAATTGGCAGACAAAAAGCAAAACAACTGGGTCAGAAATAGAACAAAAGTCAAAGACGCAGGTCAACATATAACCAGGCTAAAATGGAGCTTCGCAGGTCATAACGCTAGACAAACGGACAATAGGTGAAATAGCACGATACAACAATGGAGACCATGGACAGGAAAGAGAGCAAGAGGACGACCCCAGATGAGATGGGGAGACGACATTAAAAAGATAGGAGGAACGCACTGGAAACAGAAAGCACTAAACAGAAGCGAATGGAGGAAACTGGGGGAAGCCTATGTTCAGAATTGGACGAATTAAAGGGCAAAAGAAGAAGAAGAAGAAGACCGAATTGATGTTCCTGTTCGCTTTCGCTGAAAAATACTACTGATTTATTATTTTTTAGTATGCGTTAGGTAGACAGGTGCTGTATTTAATAACCTACTTTTTCAGGCGTATTTTTTAAAGGCTCTACGAGAAATGATATATTATGTAGTAAATGGATGATGTCGGTTATTTGAATGGTATAATAAATGGAAAAGGCTTCTCTAGATTTATTCCACGTTTGTAAAATTAATATCCTCACATTACTAATTTGATTATAATTTACTAGTGATTTTGCCTGTCGCCATGCGAGGGGGACGGGGAATACAATCAATTGCCTTCTACAGTCACTGCACTCCATTTTTTGTGACATCCTCCTATTTTATCGTATTTCCTTCCAATTTTTTCTGACACCCTCCTTTTTTTTCTGATTTTCTCAATTTTTTCTGGCGCCCTCTAATTTTATCTGATACCCTCCATTTTTTCTGACTCTTATTTTTTTATATTGTAATTTTATAACTCGAGAAACACTGAATTGATTTGGCTACCTTTGATTTTGAAATATTTGTAGAAGTCTACGGAAGAAGATCTTTAAAATATCGCATCAGATATCAAATTTTATTAGTTGTATAGGAAATGTGTAAAAAATGTGCTCATTGCTCAAGAATATTTCTATTTTTGACAATATCGAAAATTAATTTACAGAAAATATGTTCATAATTAAAACTAATTTTAAAACATTTTTACTTAAAATAATAAAAACTATTTTTCAATATTTTTTCTGCGATAAAGTTAATTTTTAAATTCAAGTTTATGCATTAATGCCATACATTTTAATAATTATAAATTTAATGAAACAATTCTAAATACCATTTTTAGATCAAACAAAATGCAAAAAGTATGGATTTCACGGGAAACGTAAAAAGTAAATACCCAAAGTTAGCCGAAGTTTTAGTGACGTACCTAAATCTAAAGGAGTATAATATAACTGTGTGTATATGACAATAATATTGTTGTTTTTAGTATTTTTTTACAATTCCATCACATTTTCTCACCTTTTAAACCTTCCTTGGACTTCTACAAATACGAATTATCTAATTCGATTGAGTCATTCTGGAGCTGTTATAAAAAAGATATAACAAACTGACGTTTATTAAACGTCATGTGTTTACATATCGAAACCGAACCGGACAAACTGCGTGACTTGTCACATTAGGATTTTATAAGGTTAGATAACATATTTTTATTTTTAGTTAACCAAAATAATTGTGCATGATGGATACAGAGGAGAAAGTCAAAGATACGTTGCTGATATTGCTGTGCTTGTAACGCATCAACTTTTTAAACTAGGACCATTTGTCCAGCCAATTTGCATTAATAATGTCAACTCCATTTATTTAAATAACCGACAATTGGGGGAGGTATGTACAAATAAAAATAATATTACTCTGGTCAAATTACGAAAAAACAAGGAAAAGTTATTTACCAGCAATTTTATTGCTGGAATCGAATCTTATGTTTGTATAATATTAATAATATAGGAACGCAAAGTCCGCAGATAGTCTGCAATTTTTTTATAAACAAATTAGCGCTCCGAAATCGTCTTTTTTTTTAATTATGGCTCTGTAACACCGAATATTTTAACTGTATACCAAAAACACCCAAATAAAAATTCACCTTAATTTAATTCTGCATAGAGATATTTTTTCCCGATTGGCTTCGACGAAAATTTTCCTCGGAAAATACGGGTTTTCCCAAAAAATCTTTTATTTTCAACTAAAATTTTAGGTAAATTATTATTTATCAATGATTAAATAACTTGGTGGCATAAAAGCTTTTTTGATATAGGTTATAATTCCAGAAGCCGGTGGAAATTGAACGAATAGTTTAGCAACAATTAAATTGTTAATTAACAATTTACAGCCGTAATAATAATCATAATAATTATAGTGACCTTTTTAGAGCATACAATGACTGAGTGGAAGACTAGAATTCACCTTCAAATACATGGTGAAAATAACATCGAAACTGCAAATATCGCAATCAGCCGGGGCCTGTTTCAAGGAGATTCGTTGAGTCCATTGTGGTTCTGTCTAGCTATGAACCCACTATCTCAGCTAATGAACTCCACAGACGCAGGTTTTAGCATCAAAAATAACAACAATGTGGTGGCGAAGCTTAATCATTTATTGTATATGGATGATTTGAAATTAATGGCTTCCACTCGAAACCAACTTGATGAGATGCTAAGAACTATAGAATTCTTTTCAAATGACATTAGTATGCACTTCGGACTAGACAAGTGCCGTGTTTTAAATATAGTCAGAGGAAAAGTACAGCCCGGAGGATTCGATATGCAAAATGGCCAGAACATCGTGGCCATGGGTGAAAACGATATGTATAAATATCTTGGAGTGAAGCAAGCGCGGAGAATTGACCATAAACAAATGAAAATAGAGATAACTACTGAGTTTATACGAAGGGTAAAACAGCTGCTTCGCTCATACCTTAATAGTAGAAATTTGTTTAAGGCACTAAACACCTACGCATGTTCCGCGCTTAGCTATTCATTTGGCATTGTTAAGTGGACAAAAACGGACATAGAAAATCTTCAGCGGAAAGTAAGAACGCACCTCACAAAGGCACAAAAACACCATCCAAAAAGTAGAAAGAACGACATTACCACGGAATTTAGGAGGAAGAGGACTTATGGATATAGGTGAGCAATTAGACAAACAAATTGCTAATTTAAGATCTTATTTTCAGATGCAGGCTGAAACATCTACTCTACATCGCGCTCTCTGCGCAGTAGATGACACAACACCGATAAAACTGAGGGAAGCAGAACTGCGCATAAACCACCTTACTAAGGACGAAAAAGTGCGCGCCTGGATGGGTAAACCTCTACACGGGCGACATCCCAATGAGGTCAGCCAAGATTATGTCGACAATATAGCGTCGAACTAGTGGTTGACACCAGGAAAGATGTTCCCTGAAACGGAGGGTTCATTACTGGCCATTCAGGATCGGGTTATACCAACCAGAAATTACCTGAAATATATCATCAAAGACCCTCATGTTCAAAACGACAGATGCCGATATGGATGTCAAGCCCAAGAAACCATCCAACATCTTACAGGGGGCTGACAGGCATTTGCTGCAACTGAGTACAAGGAACGGCATGACGCAGTGGGAAAAATCCTTCATCAGGAGATAGCTATCAAGCTGGGACTTCTCCAAACCGACCATCTCCCATATTATCAATACGTCCCCGAGAGTATGCTTGAGGATGGCAACTACAAGCTATACTGGGACCGCACTGTGCTCACAGACCAAACAGTGGCGCATAATAGACCAGATCTCGTATTAGTCAATAAATTACCGAGACAAACAACCCTCATTGATGTGGCGATTCCTAACAACAATAATCTATGTAATAAATTTACTGAAAAGATAGCCAAGTACAGAGATCTGGAAATTCAAATACGGAGACAATGGAGAATGCAAAGTACCCAGACGATACCGATTATAATGTCTACTACTGGAGTCATTCCGAAGACCCTCCTCGAAAGCATAAAAAGCTGGGTCTTAATGAACATCTTTATATGACCATGCAGAAAGCAGTACTACTCGCAACGGCCAGATGTGTACGAAAATTTTTGGGAGATACACCTGCATACCAAGTCACCTAGGCCTCGATAACACGGAAAGAGTCCCACCAGAGCTCAATCCTTTTGATACCGTAGGTATCTGGGATGAGTCAATTTTCCCCTTAGAGGGAGTGTGAGCCGTATGGCTAAATCTGGATGATACACCATAGGTTACACCAGAATAACAATGATTTTCTTATAAAAAGGCACTATAGGTACCTATCTAACGTACTTTACAGAAATTGGACTATTTGAACGGCCTATAAAGTTGTAAACAATTTTTTGGCTTATAAGCAAATAGAATATCTTGGCAATTATTAGATTAAATTAAATTAGCAACACGGTATTCGAAAGGACGCTTCTTTTAAAACAAAAAAAAGTTTAATTGAGATGAGTGGTTCCTGAGATACAACCTGTCAAAGTTGACCGGCATTTGCGACCAAATTATAAACAATAGGATGGTTATTTTTTGAACCATGAACTTTTTGTTTCGGTCCTCTTTCTACGTATAAATTTTCATATCTTCAAGAAACTCATAACATATATAGTAATAAAAACGATCGGTATTATGTAGGTACGTGTGAAAAATACCAAAAATAAAAAAAATTTATTATTGTCGGCACTGCAATGGTCAGACATGTAAAAATTTTGAACTAAATAAATAAATAGAAGAGGTTGAACAAGATATAAATTTTTTGGAATCTTCACCAAATTTAGATGAAGCTTCCGTTGAAGAAGAGGAAAGAGGTGCAGGAACCATAAACTAATATCTAAATCTACCAAATCTACGACGAAAACATTGAGATGCAAAATGAAGATTTGAAGAAAAAAATACCTTTTAATTGAGTATTTCTTTATTGTCAGAATCTGACGGTGAAGAAATACTCAACCAATAAAATCATCCATATCCATATAAAAGCTGTGTAGAAGCAAGTCATTTGCTTCTACACAGCCATGATGTGAACAAGTCATATTTAGCTCAATGGTACCTAGGGCGTGAAACATTGGATATTTTGTACATCCATATGTAAAATCACATCAATTTTATATGTTCCTATGACGGATTAATTTTAAAGGGTTTTCACCCTAATATTTTTACTTTGGTGGTTAGCATGTATGATTCAAGAAACACTGATGATGATCGGTCAACCGATTGAAAAGTAGTTCTGTTTGTTTTATGATGTAGCCCTGCATAGGGATTTTAACAAATATACCTTTTATAAAGGATTTCATGGTTTTTTGTAATAAATGGTATACAGCCAACTACAGAAAATTTTTTTCCTCGTGGATTTTTTTATTTATATTATGTTTTATATTATTTTCAGGTTGCGGGATGGGGCCTTACTGATAATAATAAACCTGCAGAACATTTACGAGTCTTAAAACTGCCATTTAAAGAAGGTTCAACGTGTAGTAGAGAACTACCTTACGAATGGGAGGAAAAATTTAATTTTTTCGATAAGATATGCGCTGGTCATTATCATAGTAACATGAGCGTATGCCAGGGTGATAGTGGAAGTGGTCTTATTTTCCAAAATCGTGACGATAATAGGTAAAATGCTATTAGTATATTTTTTCACCTGTTTCAGAAAATTGCTTTTAATACAATCGATAAAGCTTTCCATCACCTACCTGAAACTGTTAAAATTCTATCTAAATAGGGGAGAATTCAGAACAAGAATAAATGAAATTTATTCCAATAATTTTCCTATAAAATCTGGTGTTCCACAAGGCAGCGTTCTTGAACAAATATTATATGTGCTATACACAGCAAATCTACCTTTCAATAATGAAACCATCACTGGTACGTTTGCAGATGATGCTGTCATATTTGCAGCCGACGAAAATCTATCTGTAGCATTTAACATTTTACAGGTACATCTTCATCTTCAGGTCCAACTTCACACATAATGAAATCGAGGCGTGGTCCAACAAGTAGAGAATTAAAATGAATGAAACAAAATCAGTCCAAGTGACTCCTACCTTGAAAAGAGACCAGTGTCCCCCAGTGCCTCTTTGATGATTCCTGAGAGGGTGAAACATACATAAGTCTTTTATTTTCGTCTTCTATTAGTTTCGATGGAATATTTACCTAGATGAATAGACCGACAGACTCCCTTGTCTCCTCCTAATTCATCCTTCATTTGATTTGCAAGTTTTAGAAAGCACGTATTTGGGTAGTTTACCAGAACTTGGTTCTAGTAAAAGTCTTTAATTCTTCGGATCGAAAACTTCGAACTGTAACTTTAAAATATTTAAACTTTATTTAAACTTTATTAGAACTTAAACTTTATTATTTAAACTTTATTTAAACTTTAAAATATTGTACTTTCCTTTTCTTTATGGGTAAACTTAACAATACATCATAACTGGGTCTTCTTCTTTGTGTGCCGTGCTTGTTTTCAAGCGATGTCTACCGTGGTATTAACAAGCTGATGAAATGTTTCTCAGTCCGCAGGTATATGAAGCAATTCCTCGACCGTTCGACCTGTCCATTGTCTAATGTTACGCAGCCAGGACAGTTGTTTTCTTTCACATCAGCGTTTTCCTTCGATTTTACCCTGAATGATCAACCGAAGTACACGATATTTAGGTCCTCTCATTGTATGCTCGAACTATTGAACCTTTCTCATTTTTATGGCGTTGATCAATTCTCGCTTTTTGTGCATGGTCTCCACCACACGTTCGTTAGATATGTATGCTGTCTACGGGATTCTGAGCATGCGATGGTAACACCACAACTCGAATGCTTCTAATTTGTTGAGAGTCTTCAGTTTTGTTGTCCAAGTTTCACATCCATAGAACAAAACGGACCAGACGTAGCACTTCAATATTCTTAGACGTGTGGTCAATGACAGACTTCTACTGCACAATTAAGAACGCCAGCTAATAAAGCTTTTTCGTGCAAGTTCTATTCAGGTCGAAATTTCCTCATCACTTTCAACCCTGCAGTCAATCCAGCCACCCAAATATCTAAAGTGTTCCACCTTTTCCAGGATTTTGTTATCTAATTTTAGTACTGAGTCTTCGATATTAATATTTCCGACCACCATCCATTTTGTTTTCTTTGCTTTGATTGTAAAGCTCTTCGCAATACATTCGTTGTTCACAGCGTTCAACAGGGTTTGAAGGTCTTCCAAACTCTCTGGCCATTATGGCGGTGTCATCTGCGTGTCTGATGTTATTAATGATTTCACCACCGATTTTAACACCTTCGCGACGACTACTGGTATTTAAAGCTTCCTCAAAAATTGGTTCGGTGTAGGCATTGAACAATGTCGGTGACATATCACACCCCTGTCTGACACCACGCTTAACAGAAACTTTAGCTGAAACTTCTTGGTCCAACTTAATACGAGCGGTCTGATGGTCTGATTGTAGTAAAGATTTTTAAGCAATCTAATATGGTACGTGTCCAGAAAACTAAGTCCAAGCATTGAAATAGTAATGTATGTGGTACTCTATCAAAGGCTTTTCCGAAATCTATAAAGCAGACGTAAATATCTTTCCTTAAGTCAATGCTCTTTTATAAGAGTATTCGCATGCAAAAAAAAAGTATACCCATACTCATACAGTTTCGGAAACCAAACAGTTCGTCGCCAGTTATCTCCTCACAAAGATTGTTTAAATATGCGAGAATGCAATATTTTTATAAAAATTTTGAGCGTGTGACTCATTACTCATTAAACTGATAAGTCGATAGTCGCTACACTGGCATTCACACACTAGTCTGGCATTCCTTTTCTTGGGAATAGTATACCTGGGTTGGTACCTACTGATAATACATTGTAATACCAAATTTTTTTAAATTTGTGTTTTCGAATTTCTGACAGGTATTTTTTGCTGACTCTACAAGGTTAAGTAAGAAGTTTGTTGAATGCTTATTAACGTTGTTTGACATTTTTTTTTATTATTTACATAAAGTACCTCGACAACTATGGCCATTGGTACAAGAACACTAACATAAGATACATAATTAAATAACGAAAAATTATAATAATTATATAACTTTAACTAATGTCTATTATATTAAATCTTCTTGTAGAGCTGAGTGGTTTTTAAAAACGATATACATAGTTTTCATGATCTCTGTAGGCTTGTTGAATCAAGCAATATTTGGTTATTACGATGTATGACCTAACTTATATTTTAATAATTAAAGGTATTGCCCTATGTACACCCGTGTGGGATACTCTACAATAGTGGTGGGCAAACGTTTTTAATGGGGGCCACAAAGTTCAAGAAATTCTATAGGATTGCCAGAACCATAGAAAAAATGCATTTTGTGTTAAAGCTATATATATATACTATCCATATCAGTCTAAGAGCTAGTGTAGTGAACCCTCCGACTAACCTGTAAGGTCTTCCTGTAAGGCTAGAAATTTGTATAGTGATAACTCATAGCACACCAAGGCTAAAAACCATGACCTGGCAGGAATCAGTCCTGCACGTGTATCTACCAGGTGAATCGAAAAGTGCATAGTTTAGGGGCAAAATAAACTTTGTCCTGTAAAGTTTAAATTTAAGTATGTGTCTGAGTAAGTCATTTAGAAGAAATGTGTACAATGACAGGCGATTCTGAACAGCATAACACCTTGCCAGGCGAGGGGAAATTAAGATTAGGGGTTTTTCCTAAAATTATTTTTTTTGCATCGAACAAAGTTTTTTAGATTTTCTGCATCATTCCAAACAGAAAAGGTCTTTAGTGATTTTTCTCTTAGGTTAATAGTTTTTGTTATATAAGCGATTAAAAATTTTGAAAATTGTGAAATCGGTTATCTAAATCGGACATTTAACTAAAAATTTCAATATTGCCAAGGTAGGTAGATATTCTTTAAACATTGATTGATGAAATCCCGAAGAGTTTTTTGCAATACAATATCGAAAACCCCTTTGTTTTTTAATTGCTACTCAAGCGGGCGCGACACTGAAGTACCTATACTTAAGTGAGGACGTTTGAGTTTGCATAAATTCATTATCTCGAGAATGGGCAAATTTGAAGAGAAATTCTCAGACAGGTCGATTTTTATTTTTAAATTAGGACTTTTTGGCATATATATAATACTAGTGACGTCATCCATCTGGGCGTGATGACGTAATCGATGATTTCTTTAAATGAGAGTAGGGGTTGTGTGATAGCTCATTTGAAATGTTATTTATTTCTCTATTCAGTAATATAAACATTTTTTTTTCTTTTTTTTTATGGCATAGACTTGGGTGTCATTTAGCCAGTCACAACTTTTTTTGTTTTCTGTTCATACATAAGGAAGGCAATGAGGTCCTTAGAGTTCCATAGCAAACTAATTATTTATACAGAATCTACAAAAAAAAATTTTCTTCTTTTTGTCTAAATTAATTAAATAAAAAAAATTTTTGTACACACTGTATAAATAATTATGTTAATGTTTATATTGCTGAATAGAAAATTAAATAACCTTTCAAATGAGCTATCACACAATCCCTACTCTCATTTAATAAAATCATCGATTACGTCATCACGCCCAGATGGATGACGTCACTAGTATTATATATGTGCCAAAAAATCCTAATTTAAGAATAAAAATCGACCTGTCTGAGGATTTCTCTTCAAATTTGTCCGTTCTCGAGATAATGAATTTATGCAAACTCAAACGTCCTCACTTATACTACAGTGTCGCGCCCGTTTGATTAACAATTAAAAAACGAAGGGGTTTTCGATATTGTATTACAAAAAACTCTTCGGGATTTCATCAATCAATGTTTAAAGAATATCTACTACCTTGGCAACATTGAAATTTTTAGTTAAATGTCCGATTTAGGGTTAAAAATGGCCGATTTCGCAATTTTCGAAATTTTTAATCGCTTATATCGATACACTTTTGGCATAGTAACGTAAGTCACCAAAAACGTTTTTGTAGAAAAACCACGTTTTTAATTTAACCTGGTTAAGCTTATTTAAATTATACAAAATTTACCAGGGTGTTTTTTGAGGTCTACAGTTTAATAAAGAACAATATTTTTTAAAGTTTTTGTATAGTTTTAGCGGTTAATTGATACTTAAGTTACTTTACGGGTTCTAAAATCTTGAGTCTTGATAAAAAATGTAACGTAAGCACACACATACGTCACTTTGGCGGGAAATTGTAGCAGTTAAAGTAATTTGGAAAGAATTACAAACAATCGTTTATTATAATAACGTTACAACAATCTGATATTTATTTAAGTGAATTTATATAGCTAGATGAAAAAAAAACTAAAGGAAATATTAAATTCTTGCTAGTAAATACATAATAAACTAAATACATAATATTTTTTATTAAGTTTTGGAGGCTTCATCATCAGTGTCATCCTTTGCATCAGTCTCTGCTAACTCATCTTGAAGAGAAGACTTACATTTTAATTTAAAATATTCATCATGAAACCTGGCAGGTATGAGATTATTTTTGCAGAGTTTTTCCAGATCCCTTTTTTTCAATTCGGATATTGGAAGCAGTTGCTTATAAATTTTTTCAGGTTCACAAACGACCTTTTCTTGTCGCTTTCGACCTTAAAAAAACAAACGCTTTAGGATAATCTGCAATTGCGTATTCATTTTTTTATTTGTAGTTTATTAACAGTAGTTTAGCTTAAAAATATCTAGGCACTGATCAAGTTTCGGTAAGGCATAACTGGTAAATAAAATTCAGTTCTAAACAAGTGTTCTTAATAAACTTTTTTCTAAAAAATTCGAAAGGGTTCTCTTCTTTTCATCATAACTTGCTTAATTTCGAAGCTATTAACTTCTTCTGCAGCTCATTTGATAGGTATTACGAAGTACTTTGACAAGTGATTTGCAGATTTTATAAAGTGCATCGTTTTCCCGTTATTTAAGCTTGAATGCTTAGATTTGAGTACTCGTCGAAAATAATATACACTCAATTACCCAGAACTCACTTTGAATTAACGTTAGTTTAGTTCTTTATGTAAGGGGTGTGTATTTAGTTTTTTATTATCTTCAATTTCGTCAATAATAAGTTTTTTGTAAAAGCTTATAGTTTTTGAGTTATACGTGAAAAACAACTTTAAAACAGGCATTTTTTACGAAAAAAATAAAATCTTTGATATTTATTTAATAACTCAAAATGTATTGATTTATTTTAATAACGTTATATAACAAATTTGGCTTAGAATTTGTCCCTCTATCGGCTTATGGTATAATTTTTAATAAAATAATTTCACCCCCGAGAAGGGGTAGCATCCACCCCCAGGGTAAAAGAGCAAGTTTGCATCATGTCACCTTTATTCCTTGAGGTATCCTCTAACTACTCACCAATGTTCATGAAAATCGATGAAGGCTCAACGAAATCGGAGGTAAAAACCTTCAGTGACTGCACTATTCTATGCAAATCAGAATAGAAACATGCAAGCAGTATTTCTTTATTTCTAACCGTTTTCTAGATACAAGAGTTCAAATTGATAATTTTACAATTTTAAACTTATTTTTTTCACAAACAGTTTATATTTTATATCAAAATTTACAAAGATTTTTTAACAAACAATTCAACCGAATTTTTTTTAGGTTATCTCAAAATAATTTGTAATAAATAAACGAAATTAAATATGAAATGGAGTTTTACAGGTTCATAATGTTAGTTAAGGTTTTAGAGTTTTTTGAAATAACTACAAATACATGTTTTTCGTTATAACTTACCTAAAATCAATAATTTAGTCGATTGTAGCACGAATCTGTCACTGTCGTAAGCCAAACACTGACTGCGAAAATCTGACGTAAGTAACAGAATCCGACCGGTACTTACGTTATTATGGCGGTAAACGATGTTTGCTTACGTTATTATTATGGAAATAGTGCTAAAGTTGCGTTTCTTTTGCGGGTATGATTAAAACAATTCTGGACATACGTTTTTAAAATATTTAAAAAAAAAAAGGTTTAAAGTAATTCTAGGCTTACTACACTTTGGCAGTACCTTCTAAACACTAATAGCGTTAGTTTAATGAAAAAACATGATTTTCGCCAAAAATGTCACTTACGTTACTTTGCCAAAAATGTATCGATATAACAAAAACTATTTACCTAAGAGAAAAGTCACTAAAGACCTTTTCTATTTGGAATGATTCAAAAAACCTAAAAAAACTTTGTTCGATGCAAAAAAAGTAATTTTAGGAAAAACCAATAATCTTTCCCTCGCCTGGCAAGGTCTTATGCTGTTCAGAATCGCCTGTTATTGTACACATTTCTTCTAAATGACTTACTCAAACACATACTTAAATTTAAACTTTACAGGAGAAAGTTTATTTTTCCCTTAAACTATGCACTTCTCAATTCACCTGGTAGATACAAGTGCAGGGCTGATGCCTGCCAGGTCATGGTTTTAGCCTTGGTGTGCTATGAATTATCACTATACAAATTTCTAGTCTTACAGGAAGACCGTTAGTCGGAGGGTTCACTAGCTCTTAGACTATATGTTGATGGACCCTCGGCGGGCCGCATTAAATACATTCGCGGGCCGTACTTTGCCCACCACTGCTTTACAACAATCTAAAAGCAAATCGTTATTGTTTTAGGTACTACATACACGGAATAGTGAGCATAGCTCCAAATCTACACACTTCTTTTTGTAACTTTGAAACCAATGCTCTATATACTAGTGTTGCTTTCTATTACGGATTTATAGATAGAGAAATGACAAAGCATTATGTAGAAGACTGCGTACTTCCAGTGCATCCGAAAAATGGGAAATGGGAACTTCAAAATGATGCAGAGAAAAATCCAGGGGACATCGTGCCATCTACAACCATATTGAAGTTCTCTTGTAACAGACGGTATAAATTGACATCTGGAAGTCAGTATTACGAATGTGAAAATACCAACAATGCTCCTACTTGTAGTTGTAAGTTTTATTGATGTATCAGACTCATTTAAAAATATAAATAATATCCTCCTCCTCCGCTATCATTCTTTTTCGTAAAGATGTAGTGGCGTTATGTAATTTGTTTCACTATTTCTGTCATTCTGTCCCATTATCTCTCTCCTGTCGTGTTGTTTTGCTTCGGAGAATGAGTAACCAGTCATGTAGATACTTTATTTGGTCCAACCATCGTGCTGGAAATATTCATCTTCCTCTGGATATTTTCCCGCTATGTTGGCTTCAACTATCACTCGTTCCATTCCTTCTCTTTTTCTAGTTATATGTCCAAAATACATCAGTATATTTTGGTTGATAGTTGTGGTGAGTCTAGTTATATGTTAAGTTCTGCTAGTATTAAATTGTTTATGCGATGTGCGGTCCATAATATATTGGCTGTGGTAATCGGCTTTTTTATTTTCCAAGTTTCTGAAGCGTAATCGATCGTGTGATAGCTCATTTGAAAGGCAATTTATTTCTCTATCCAGCAGTATAAATATTTACATAATTATTTATACAGGGTGTCAAAAAAAATTATTTAGAATTAAATTTATTGACATAAAAGAAGAATGAATTTAATTTATTTACTTCAAAATACATTTTATTGCTCTCAGATAACAGAAACAAATGTTTATTTGAAAAATAATCATTGCTTTTCGCTTAAATTAAATGTTCAAACTGTCAAGAGGTAGGTGGGTGGCGGTTTAAGGGGGCATCCATAAACTACGTCGTTGAGAAGAGGGGGGGGCTTGCTTATTACGACGGAATACGACAGGGGGGAGGGGGGTATGAGTGACCATTCGACGTCGTTTAATATATTGGTAGCTATATTTAAATTTGTCGCTATTGTGTCTATAAAAATAATTTTTTACTAGCTTCTACCAGCATTAAAGTATCAGATATTCATATAAAAACGTATAGTTTTTGATATGAAATTGAAAATAGAACAAAACGTTTACGAATAAATATACCTTTGTTAAAATTAAAAACAATAATTCTATTATAGATACTTTTATCGCATACTTTTCATTTCGTTTTTATTATCAGTCACAGCGTTAAAATAATATTATATTATCACTTTTGTACAGGACAGCAAAACAATAAGACATTGTTCTTTGGGTTTAAACAATCGCTTCTATATACAGAACAACGGCTGGAAGCAAAAAATATTAAATTCAATTTAATATTTTGTCAATGTTAGTTCATTTATGTGCTGCATATGTGTGTGAAACAACAGTTCTGAAGAACGAATAGAAATAAAATGGCATCGAAATCAAAACAAAATAAATATCAAGATTTATATGATGCAGTTAAGAAAGCATACCCCGATAAAAGTGGTGTTTTTTGTCAAAATAAGGCTAATGAGTTGTGGAGTGAATTGAAAAAAAAGTACGCAGATATTAATGACCTACATAATAATACCGATTTGGAAATAAAAAAATTATTGGAATCAGCGACAAAAAGGAAGGCTGCGTTTACAAACTTTTTTGTTACAGTAAGTACCTTTTAAATTTATGATTAATGTTAAGAATAACAAATCACAGTAAAAAAATATTTTAGAAATATTAGTTACTCTGGATAAATAAAAATAATTCGTTTTTTCGCCGAGTCTTTTATACACAATTATTATCTAACTAATTAGTATGATTCTTTAAAATGAAAATTTAACTACAAGTAGTCAAGTTTTAAATCTATTAAAATATTTATCAAATGTTCATCTGTTTATTTTTCATTCAAAAGAAACCTTTTGTTTATTCTAAGGGACTTTTAGCTCTCGGTAATAATGTAATATTTTATTCTACGTTTAAATTTTTCAAATATATTTATTAGTTATCTCAGGATTCGAAAATAATTAATGCATTTAAATAGCATTGGACCAAGATTGTACGCGTACCCCCTCATATTTGATTTAAAAAAAAACCAGAAATAATATTGATTTTTTTTAAATCAATGAAGGGGGGTCGTGAGTTGCAATGACGACGTCGACATGGGGGGGGGGTCGTCTCTAAACGACGAATTACGACGGAGGGGGAGGAGGGTATTAAAAAGTCCAAATTTTTTACGACGTAGTTTATGGATGCCCCCTAATATTGAATTTATGCAAAAAGCAATATTTTTTGTCAAATAAACAATATTTCCTGTTTTCTGATAGCAGTAAAATGTATTTTGAGTTAAATAAATTACACACATTCTTCTTTTTTTTATGTCAATAAATTGAATTCAAAAAATATATTTTTTGAACACCCTGTATAAATAATTATGTTAATGTTTATATTACTGAATAGAGAATTCAAAATCATCCATTCTCGAGAAAATGAATTTATTCCAAGCTTTACGTGCTCACTGTATATATTATATTGAATAAAATTGAGGATATTACACATCTCTGTCAAACTCCAGATTTTAATTTGAAGTTTTTCGAAACCACTCTATATACAGTTCTTGTAATAAATACATTGTATGTTCCAGCGTACCCATTTCTCCAAGTATATGCCATATTTTATCCCATTTTACGTTATCGAAGGTATTGGAGTAGTCAACAAATCACAAATATGTTTCAACTCAAAAATAATCTATCATAATTTAAATTTTAGTGCGATGCCCACAACTGATATTCCCTGGATCCACTGTTATAGCTTGCAAGAACAAGAGAGACCAAATTATTGACTGCTCAGATGCTTCAGAAGGTTCAAGCATTACGTTCACATGTCCACCAGGTTTCGAATCAGATCGAGGATCCCAAACTAGCACAAGGTAATAAATCTGCTATTTTTAATGGAAATCTTTTCTTATTCTTGTGGTGCCTCCTTTAATGGAGGTTAGCGACTACACAGCCAATTTTGTCTCTGTCCAATGCGGCTTTAAACAAATTATTGAATCAAGGCCAGTCCAGTCTCTGATATTTCTAAGCCATGAAATCTGGCGCCTTCCGGGACCCAGGTTTCCTTCACTCTTCTTTTGGATGATCAGTTGTGCGAGGCGTTGTTTTTGTTTCTTATTATGTGTGCCAGGCAGCTAACTTTTCTAACTTTGATGATCTTTAGCAGCTCCGCATCTGTAGCTATTCTCCATATTCGTTGATGGTGTGGGTTGTCCAAGGCATTTTCAAGATTATTCTATAAGGCCACAGTTCAAAGGCTTCTAACTTATTCAATCATTGTTGTGTTTGGCGCCTAGTATTAATCATATTATTAAAAGTATTAATCATATACAGGGTGAGTCATGAGGAACTGTACATATTCCTACCTCGTATAGAGGCCCATATGGGGAATAACAAATGACCATTAAAAAGTGTCTGCTCCCATTGTTTAATAATATACAGGGCGAGTTTCGCATTTTGACAGAAATTTGTATTCGTCATAATTTTTGAACGGTCAGATCGATGTGTCTCTTATTTTGGTCAATCGTTACACTATTGCCACCTAATCAACTGATTTATTCAAACTAGAAAAAAATCAGGTCCGGCTTCAAAAAAATTAGTTCGTTTGGGTCTTAGACAAAATTTCACCCTGTATACGCTTTTTGAAAACTATAATATGAATTTTACAAATTAGACAAAGAGGCAATTAAAATGACGTATTAATTTTTTGCCCACACGATTACTTAATTTTTTATAAAAAAAAATCAAATTTGAGTATGAATTAAAAGTTTGGTAAAGTGAACCATAAATTTAAAAAAAATAACTTTTATTACAAAAATTAATTTTTTTTTTGAACAAATATTTAATTTATGTTACCACCCAATCAACTGATTTATTCAAACTAGAAAAAAATCAGGCCCGGATTTGAAAAATTAGTTCGTTTTGGTCTTAGAAAAAATTTCACCCTGTATACGCTTTTTGAAAACTCTAGTATGAATTTTGCAAATTAGACAAATAGGCAATTAAAATGGCGTACTTTATTTTTCCCCACACGATTACTTAATTTTTTATTAAAAAATCAAATTTGTCAAAATCGGAATTTTACCATAAAAAAAAATTAAACTATGTTTTTCTCAAAATTAAAAGCTTCACAATTTTTTTTTCTATACCACGTCTAGATCTAAAACCCATAACACTTCTCTTTGGACTCTATAGTTTAACATAGACGTGATCAAATAGATAAATCTTAAATTTTTTCACTTAATTTTTGCGATTCAACTTTGCAATTCACGAATCTGCACCTTTTATTTTTAAAAATTCATAACTTTTATAAGAAGACGGAAAGTCTACAACAATTTTCATATTCACAATGGTAAGAGATAATTATGTGCTGTAAAATTTCAGAAAAAAAAATATTAAAATGGAACAGAGTTGTAGCGAGTTGTAGCGAAGCCGTGATTTCATTTTTTTTTTTTTCAGTTTTAGGTTAAAATTCCGATTTTGACAAACTTGATTTTTTAATAAAAAATTAAGTAAATGTGTGGAGAAAAAAATAAATATGTATGCCATTTTAATTGCCTATTTGTCTAATTTGTAAAATTCATATTAGCGTTTTCATAAAGAGTATACAGGGTGAAATTTTTTCTAAGACCAAAACGAACTAATTTTTTAAATCCGGGCCTGATTTTTTTCTAGTTTGTATAAATCAGTTGATTGGGTGGTAACATAAGTTAAATATTTGTTCAAAAAAAATTAATTTTTGTAATAAAAGTTAATTTTTTAAAATCTATGGTTCACTTTACCAAACTTTTAATTATTCAGTGTCAAATTTGATTTTTTTATAAAAAATTAAGTAATCGTGTGGGAAGAAAATAAATATGCCATTTTAATTGCCTATTTATGTAATTTGTAAAATTTATATTATAGTTTTCAAAAAGCGTATACAGGGTGAAATTTTTTCTAAGACCAAAACGAACTAATTTTTTAAATCCGGGCCTGATTTTTTTCTAGTTTGTATAAATCAGTTGATTGGGTGGTAACATAAATTAAATATTTGTTAAAAAAAATTAATTTTTGTAATAAAAGTTATTTTTTTTTAAATCTATGGTTCACTTTACCAAACTTTTAATTCATACTCAAATTTGATTTTTTTATAAAAAATGAAGTAATTGTTTGGGGAAAAAATAAACATGTCATTTTAATTGCCTATTTGTCTAATTTGTAAAATTCATATTAGCGTTTTCAGAAAGAGTATACAAGGTGAAATTTTTTCTAAGACCAAAACGAACTAATTTTTTAAATCCGGGCCTGATTTTTTTCTAGTTTGTATAAATCAGTTGATTGGGTGGTAACATAATTTAAATATTTGTTAAAAAAAAATTAATTTTTGTAATAAAAGTTATTTTTTTTAAATCTATGGTTCACTTTACCAAACTTTTAATTCATACTCAAATTTGATTTTTTTATAAAAAATGAAGTAATTGTTTGGGGAAAAAATAAACATGTCATTTTAATTGCCTATTTGTCTAATTTGTAAAATTCATATTATAGTTTTCAAAAAGCGTATACAGGGTGAAATTTTTTCTAAGACCCAAACGAATTAATTTTTTTGAAGCCGGACCTGATTTTTTTCTAGTTTGAATAAATCAGTTGGTTAGGTGGTAATAGTGTAACGATTGACCAAAATAAGAGACACATCGATCTGACCGTTCAAAAATTATGACGAATACAAATTTCTGTCAAAATGCGAAACTCGCCCTGTATATTAATAAACAATGGGAGCAGACACTTTTTAATAGTCATTTGTTATTCCCCATAGGAGCCTCTACACGAGGTAGGAGTATGTACAGTTCCTCATGACTCACCCTGTATATAGCAAGGCACAAACCGACATCTAAGACTGATATTAATGCTACTTTTACAAAATAAGCTCTTCATTTTGATAAAGCCTTGTCGGGCTACCTCTTTTCTCGCTCTTAATTTTTGTTTATGATTAAGTTGATTGTTGAACCAGCAGCCAAGATATTTGGATTGGCTTACGTTGTCAAGCTGATGGTGGTTCACATATTGGAAGGGGGAAATCTTTTAGAAAGAGGAATTGTTTCAATGCTGTTGTTATTTTTGTTGGTTCTACCTTGTCAAATGCTTTATAATGGATAAAGACCTAGGCCAATGGTCTAGTATATTCCACATACTTTTTATCACGACCTTAATTGCTTGAAGATATATCCTAAGTTTTTCGGAATCCTGCTGTTTGTTCTCTTGATTGATAGAGATCCAGTTTACCTTCCAGGCGTTTGACAATTGAAAGATTTATTTCAAAAATAACCAATGTCAGTTTTATGAAATATTTAACTATTGGCACTACTTGATAGCAAATTAACATTTACAATTTGTCAGAAACTTATCTTGACAAAAACCGTCATAATCCTAAAATTACAACGATTTTTTTCTACAACCGTGTTAAAAATGCAATTTTTAGCACTCCATAGGAGCGTTAAAAATGCTACTTTATAGCACTAGTGCTATAAAAATTTTAAGGCACTGCAGTTCAAAGTAAATTGTCAAATTGTGAAACGTCAAAATATTTATATTTCATTTATTAACATTAATATTAATACATAGTACAACTTGCGCAATTTGAAAAATGTGGTTTAAAGGGTTTTTTAATTTAAACTGTATTATTGCATTTTTAACACGTTTGTAGAAAAAAACTACATATTAAAATTTGTTAGAATATACAACAATAAACGTAAGATGTTATTCTATAGTTGTTATGATTTACGTATTGACAGTATACGCTGTGAGCTCGTACGTAGAGGGGATATTTACAAATTCGCGAGCGCTAGTAGTGGCAAGTCTGTAAACGTTTACCGGAAATTTGACATATATGTCAAAGTGATTAATTTAAAATTAAAATTAAAAACATTAATTATAAAAAATATTAGTTGGTCAAAGCTGTGGTATATATTTTTACCTTAAATATACTTACGTTTTAAATACTGAATTTAAGTTTTTTTAATGTTCCGTAATATGTTATTATAAATTAATCTTAGCGCCATCTACACGATAATTGTGAAAGTATCCGAAGTAAGAAATTCATATTTTATCAATAGAACGTCAAAATGATTAGCAAAATCTTAAAAAAATCGATTACAATTTAATTACTTTTTTGCGTTGTAAATATTAAGCAATAACAATAAAATAATAAATTTAACAATTACCAGTGAAAGTTGAATTAGTAGTCGCTAGGAGCGACACCAGCGAAGCTCAGAGCGTATACGCTCCGAGCTTCGCTGGTGGCGCTCCTAGCGGATACTAATTCAACTTTCACCGGTAATTTTTAAATTTATTATTTAATTGTTATCGCTTAATATTTACAACGCAAAAAAGTAATTAAATT
Source organism: Diabrotica virgifera virgifera (assembly GCF_917563875.1). NCBI lineage: Eukaryota > Metazoa > Arthropoda > Insecta > Coleoptera > Chrysomelidae > Diabrotica > Diabrotica virgifera. The sequence goes on from NC_065446.1 coordinate 102,013,384, forward strand.
GTAATCGATTTTTTTTAAGATTTTGCTAATCATTTTGACGTTCTATTGATAAAATATGAATTTCTCACTTCGGATACTTTCACCATTATCGTATAGATGGCGCCAAGATTAATATATTAATTTATAATTACATATTACGGAACATTAAAAAAACGTAAATTCAGTATTTAAAACGTAAGTATATTTAAGGTAAAAATATATACCACAGCTTTGGCCAACTAATATTTTTTATAATTAATGTTTTTAATTTTAATTTTAAATTAATCACTTTGACATTTATGTCAAATTTCCGGTAAACGTTTACAGACTTGCCACTACTGGCGCTCGCGAATTTGTAAATATCCCCTCTATGTACGAGCTCACAGCGTATAGGCAGTTTTGATGTAATGATAAGAAAAATATAAAAATGGAATATCAGTCAAGTTCAAGTAAAAGTTTTTGTATATATTGTCCTGTAATTGAGAATGAATAAATTATAATTGTTGATACATAAGACGTTTGTAGAAAGAATATTGTATGATATACGTGTTAAAAAGTACATTGTTAAGGCACTCATGTGAATTACAGAATTCGCTTCGCTCATTCTGCAAACTTTCACATGCGTGCCTTAAAATTGTACTTTTAACACTTATTTCATAAATAACTATTAAATACACTGTTTTTGCATAAACGACCAAAGTCGGTATATATTTTGTCAATAACAAGCAATGTCATTTGACATCGGTAGCTTTTGCTCTTAATTCTCAATTTTGATTGGTCAGATAAATAGCCGGATGTTCTCTTCAGAACAAAAACCATGTTATGGTTTATTTCCAGTATATGCTGGTGCATTCTTTAAAGGTTTAAAAAAATAGCCCACCTATTTCCCATCAGGGGCATTCCTTCCTTTCGAATGACCATAACTTTGCCCCGATTGAGAAAAAAAGAGAATGTGCAGTCCAGAATTGCCAGAAGATTGGGATGAACTCATAAGTTCAATAGAATCAATACAGGCCCGGACTGGCCCGCCGGCCCACCGGCCCTCGGGCCGGTGCGCCTTTTGCCTTCGTTAGTACCTATCTATTCATAAAAAAAAAATTAAACTGGAAAATTTTTTTTTGAAGCTTTACACAAAGATGATACCATTCTCCTAAAAAATGTTTTTACATGCCTCAGTAATCAGAATCCTACATAATGAAGCCAGTTGGTACAATAAAAGACAACTTTTATCAGGCATCAGATAATCAAATAGTTTAGCTACGTCGGACGGCGCCCTCGAAGACCATTTTTACAATTCGGGCGCCTGTCATATGTATCAATATCCGCTGTTTCTTTTATAATAGCTTGGATGCAACTAGCGGCGCCCTCGAAGACAATTTTTACGATTCGGGCGCCTTTCGTAAGTAATTTCCGCTGTGTGTATTATAATAAATAGCTTAGACGCGGCGCCCTCGAAGACGATTTTTACGATTCGGGCACCTTTCGTAGGTATCAATATCCGCTGTTTTTTTATAATAAATAGCTTGGATGCAACGAGCGGCGCCCTCGAAGACAATTTTTACGATTCGGGCGCCTTTCGTAGATATCAATTTCCGCTGTTTCCATTATAATAAAAAGCTTAGACGCGGCGCCCTCGAAGACAATTTTTTCGATTCAGGCGCCTTTGGTAGGTATCAATCTCCGCTGATTTTATTTTAATAAATAGCTTACGATGCAACGAGCGGCGCCCTCGAAGAAAATTTTTATCGACGCCCTCGAAGACATATAGGTATTAATTTCCGCTGTTTCTAATATAATAGAAATTGTTTATACCTACGAAAAGCGCCCAAATTGTAAAAATGGTATTCGAGGGCACTGCGCCTCGCATCTAAGCTATTTGATTATCTGATATCTGATATAAAGAGTGTTACATGGTACATCCCACAATTGGCCTAAATTATACAGGTGTATTTTTCTGCGCTCCATAACTACGGTAAACATACTGGATTGTTGCGCCCCAGAATCCTAAATAATGAAGGCAGACAATGAACAAAATACAACTTGTCAACATGTATCAGGTATCAGATAATCAAACAGCTTAGATGCGATGCGCGCCGCCCTCAAAGACCATTTTTGCGATTCAGGCGCCTTTCGTAGGTATCAAGTATCAATCCCCGCTGATTCTATTTTAATAAATAGCTTAGATGCAACGAGCGGCGCCTTCGAAGACAATTTTTACTTCTACATTATACATATAAAATTTTTGCCTCTAGAGTGCTACATAATAAGGCCAGTGGGTACAACAAAATTCAACTCGTTCAACTCATATCATGCATTCTTTATCTAATCTGCTACCATTAAAGCTAATCTGATACCTGATACGAGTTGAATTTTGTTGTATCCTTCTTACTCTAACGCTCGGTTTCATAATCACTTAATGTGGACTTCAAATTTTAAGTTGGTACCCTTATCAATGTAATTCATATGGCTAATGTCAACGTTAAAGTGAACTTTAGTTAATGTTCACTTTAAGTTGATTATGAAACCGGGCGTAATACAATTAGTCCTCAGATATTCATGCCGCTCATTGCACCAGTATGGTTGTTTCCTTTTATACCTCCCGTTTGACTTCACATAAGCCAACTGTGATGTCGCACTTAGACCCTCGATCAACTTACTTACATCCTCGCATCTCGGACCAATCAAGCCAAAAGCATCCATAAAAACCTCCTCATGTCAAAGTCTCTTTAGATCGATATATCTATCTTCCTGTTTCTTCCTCTTGCTCGTTATTTCAAAACTCACATATTTATGTAAGCTGAGCGATTTTTCTTCCAAAACAGTCTAACTTATGACCCTGTTTAGAAGTGACGTTGAAACCAGTGAGATGTTCAGAAATGATTCACTATTATCTCTCACAAACGTAGGTGCCTTACCGTCATTTAGCAAAGTAATCTCTGTGGCGTGGATCCATTCTGATAGGTTTTTCCCTGTCTCATCAGATCTCCTATGTTTAATGATTCTTTGTCGAGAGACCAACTTTACATTGGACTCCTGAAAGAGGATCACGTCACAACTTTCTCTTCGTGCAAGTGTTTCTGCAACATCGTGAGCGGTCCTCGCCCTTCCCAGATTTATTTGAAAGAACTTCGTATTAGATGGTTTTTGTCTGATTCCTGGTCCTAGGTGCTTTCATCCACCCTTTCTTCGTCCCTTGTGGCAGGGTTTCTCTTGAGGTCCCGCTTTTCCAGGATCAGTTTTTTATACTCCGAGAACTGTAAGCTGTCGGCTCTGTGACCGGACTTTACACGTAAGGCAGAAAGTCGCCTCACTACTTTAATCTCGTGCCTAGTGCCCCCTTGCCTTATCGGTAGCAGGAGGCCGATTTGTCTTTTCCCTTGTAGTCGGTTTTATTATGCCCGAATTGCAGGTATCTGAGGCACCGCTGAGGCACATGCAGACTCTCTCGTATCTTGCACGACTTCCGGCCAATGGGTATATGTTCTCTTCCAGCGCCTTCTTGGCTGCGATTCCGACTGTTACGGTTGTATTGCCTTCTCCATTTTCCCATAGAGACTAGTTAGGCTTCCTGCTGCCGGTATACCTCCGAACAATCTTCAGGAGTTCTTCCTTTGTGACATCTCCGTCTATATAAAATATTTTCACCTGGTCCTGATAGCTCCGGACATCTTCTACTGTGTTTCCCTCCGTGCGGGCCACAATAGTCTTCTTCAGGTGCTCGGCTTGTTCTTTTTCTGCCACTTCGAGGTTGAGGTCCCCGCGCCTAGTCTTCTTAGCGCTTTTGACGCTAATCCCCTCCTTCGTCGTGTCTGCGCTACCCTTGATTAGAAACGGCGTAGGATTTTCTACCTCCCTTCACAATCAACTTCTGCGTCCCCGCGTTCGTACTCCTCAGTGAGAGGTGGATGTCCATACCCATGAAGAGTACTTTCAGGATTTGCCTAATGTTCCTACTTCTATAGCCCCCCATTATTAAGAGTAATGCAGGGCCCCCTGAGTTCGGGACCGTTGCGATCATTTCTATCTCTCTTTTGTCTTATGACGGAGTTCTCCTCCTTCTCTCTAGATCTTTTTTCCCCAAGTGAGGAGCTCCTTTGCAAGGTTGCCTCCCCTGGAAGATCCGTCTTGGTCAGGTCCCTACCCCTAACCGGATATCTTCTAACCCAAGACCCTCTTCTTCCGAAGATAATAGTTTCCTCCTTATTATTTTCCTCTTTGCTAAGTACTTGCCTTTTTTCCCTTCACTACTGATGTTGATGTAGTTGATGATGTTCCATATCATCTCATTCATTCATAGTTTGTTCCAGCTGCACCACCACTGATGACTCACTCCAATGTCTCCGGACTAAAAGGGATACTGGGAACCTGAAGCTATATTTTTGTGGCATTTTAATATAATTTATTATTCCCAATAAAAACAGTAAATTACTTCATGGAGTTAAATTCAAATTAAACTTAAAAAAATTCACGAGTAATGTTGATTTACTTTGCATAAAAAGTTTGATGTAAAATCTTAGGAGGGGGTCCGCCTTTGTTTAGATATTAGGTTGGCGCTTTTTTTAGAATTTGGGTTGGCGCCTTTTTCATGAGCCAGTCCGGCCCTGAATCAATAGAAAAGTCATCTCATTTAAGGTAGTCAATATGACTCTGGAAAAAATTTTTCCACATAATTAAAGCATTTTTCCAATATTTTATAAAGCGGCCAAGACCAAATTTGGGTTTTAGAGAAGCTCTTAGTATTGAGATACTGACTCATTGTGCTGTTCGAAATAAGAGAGAATATTCGTTAATACTAAATACTTAGATAAGTTATCAGTGTCCAATTTCTACCAGTTCTGTTAAAATAGAATATTATATCACTAAGTGCATTTTTAAAAATCCCTAATGCATATTTACAGATGCTAGCGTGTGTAGACACCAGGGTGTTGAAATCAGTTAGGGTTTGAAAAAACAGTACATTTACAAATACTAAACAGGTTTTGACACCAGAGTGTTGAAACCAGCTAGCTTTTTTAGTGGCTATAAATGCCTAGATGCTAACTGCTATTGACATTGATTTTATGTACCTACTTCTGTCGAAAAATATTTAAGTGATTTAGGTATTAATAAATAATTAAACGTTGTTGGGATATGAACAATATAAATATTTAACACAAAAGAACAACATAAAAAATATTATTAGGTTAATTTCCAGATCCATGCCTTTTATTACTACTTTAATGCTACAACATTTATTTTTGTATATTATGATTTTAATCTCGAGTAGTTGGTAATATTATTTTTTTACTAATTAAAATCAAAAAAGGTCGTAGAAAAAGTATGGTATTCCACTCTCATGTAATGGCTATTACTCACTTCATCATCGTGAGTAGTAGCCATCATTATATGCTAGTAGCCATCGTTATAATAATAACAATATTTACTTATTTAATACCGAAGGATCAAAATAACACTCAAGATCCAGCCAAATACCGCCCAATTACTTGTCTTCTAACTTTGTATAAGTTGGTCACATCCTGTGTAGTCCGGCTTATCTACCAACACTGTGCACTGAACAATATCATAGAGCTTCACCAGAAAGGATAGGGTTCCATGGGTTGCAAAGAACAACTTATCATCGACTCGGTCATTTCTAATCAAGCATATTCCAAAAAGAGGAACCTATTTACTGACTTCATTGATTACAAGAAGGCCTTTGATTCAGTGCCGCATGAATGGCTTATAGATATATTGAGAATATATAAAGTCGATGATAATATAGTGACCTTTTTACAGCATATAATGACAGACTGGAAGACTAGAATTCACCTTCAAATACCTGGTGAAAATAACATCGAAACTGAAAATATCGCAATTAGCGGGGGGCCTGTTCCAAGGAGATTCCTTAAGTCCACTGTGGTTCTCTCTAGCTATGAACTCACTATCCCAACTATTGAACTCCACTGACGCAGGTTTTAGCATAAAAAAAAACAACAATGTGGTGGCGAAGCTTAATCATCTGTTGTATATGGATGATTTGAAATTAATGGCTTCCACTCGAAACCAACTTGATGAGATGCTAAGAACTATAGAATTCTTTTCAAATGACATTAGTATGCACTTCGGACTAGACAAGTGCCGTGTTTTAAATATAGTCAGAGGAAAAGTACAGCCCGGAGGATTCGATATGCAAGATGGCCAGAACATCGAGGCCATGGGTGAAAACGATATGTATAAATATCTTGGAGTAAAGCAAGCGCGGAAAATTGACCATAAGCAAATGAAAACTGAGATAACTGCGGAGTTTGTATGAAGGGTAAAACAACTGCTTCGTTCACACCTTAAAAGTAGAAATTTGTTTAAGGCACTAAACACCTACGCATGTTCCGCGCTTAGCTATTCGTTTGGCATTGTTAAGTGGACAAAAACGGACATAGAGAATCTTCAGCGAAAAGTAAGAACACATCTCACAAAGGCACAAAAACACCATCCTAAAAGTGCAGTAGAAAGAACGACATTACCACGGAATCTAGGAGAGAGAGGACTTATGGATATAGTTGAGCAATTAGATAAACAAATTGCTAATTTAAGAACTTAGTTTCATATGCAAGCTGAGACATCTACTCTACATCGCGCTATCTGCGCAGTAGATTATACAACACCGATCAAACTGAGGGAACCAGAAATGCGCATAAACCACCTCACTAAAGACGAAAAAATGCGCACCTGGATGGGTAAACCTCTGCACGGGCAACATCCCAATGAGGTCAGCCAAGAAAGACTATGTCGACAATACAGCGTCGAACTATTGGTTGACATCAGGAAAGATGTTCCCTGAAACGGAGGGTTCATTACTGGCCATTCAGGATCAGGTTATACCAACCAGAAATTACCTGAAATATATCGTCAAAGACACTCAGGTTCGAAACGACAGATGCCGTTACGGATGTCAAGCCCAAGAAACCATCCAACATATTACAGAGGGCTGCCAGGCATTTGCTGCAACTGAATACAAGGAACGGTATGACGCAGTGGGAAAAATCCTTCATCGAGAGAAAGCTATCAAGCTGGGACTTCTCCAAACGGACCATCTCCCGTATTATCAATACGTTCCTGAGAGTATGCTTGAGGATGGCAACTACAAGCTACACTGGGACCACACTGTGCTCACAGACCAAACAGTTGCACATAATAGACCACATCTCGTACTAGTTAATAAATTAACAAGACAAACAACACTAATTGATGTGGCGATACCTAACAACAATAATCTACGTAGTAAATTTAATGAAAAGATCGCCAAGTACAGAGATCTGGAAATTCAAATACGAAGGCAATGGATAATGCAAAGTACCCAGACGATACCGATTATTATGTCTACTACTGGAGTCATTCCGAAGACCCTCCTCGAAAGCATAAAAAAGCTGGGTCTGAATGAACATCTTTATAAGACCATGCAGAAAGCTGTACTACTCGCGACGCGACGGCCAGAAGAGATACACCTGGATTCCAAGTCACCTAGTGCTCGATAACACGGAAAGAGTCACACCAGAGCTCAATCCTTTTGATACCGTAGTTATCTGGAATGAGTCAATTTTCCCCTTATAGGGAGTGTGAGCCGTATGGCTAAATCTGGATAACAATATTAAGTAATAATGATAATAGTATAAATATTGTATCTCTCTTATTGATTAATGTAATTAATTTTGTTTATTAACTAATAATTTATACTCATTTATGTAAACTGTATTTATTATTATATTCTCAGAGTATTTTTTCGCAAACCAGCAACGAGACAGCCGCCATGTGAGTAGCATTTAAAAGCAGTGTCAATAGGCGTTAGCATCTATGCATGTATAGCCACTACAAAAGCTAGCTGGTTTTGACACTCTGGTGTCCTAATCTGTATTAGTATTTGTAAATGTACTGTTTTTCCAAACCCTAACTGATTTCAACACCCTGGTGTCAACACACGCTAGCATCTGTAAATGTACTGTTTTTCCAAACCATAACTGATTTCAACACCCTGGTGTCTACACACGCTAGCATCTGTAAATATGCATCCCGCAAATCGTTCTATTCTTTCAAAAATTTCGAGTCACTGACCCGGCACCAACTGTACGTTGATGAAGATGGCGATAGCAGGAGATGAACATAACTTTAATGAAAAAAAACACTACGTTCTGATTCATAAAATATTTGCAGCAAGTCGTGGGTTTTTTCAGTCAAAAACAGCCAATGTCAAAGTGTTTTTGATTATTTTTTCAAAAAGTAAATACCCTTTTGGCACCTAGTATATTAAATAATATTTGTTTGTACATATTCTAATTCATAAAAATTAGAAAAAAAAACATTGGCATACTATCTGTTTATTCACTTTTTATTTATTTCTTAAAATTTCCTTTTTTTTTGACATTGGTTGTTTTTTAAATAAACCCTTCAATTGTTCTGGTAAGTAGCTTTACGAGTCATAAAGAAGGCTTATTGGTTCAATAGCATATTGAGAAAATAAAGCAAGCAAAATTTCAATTCTTGCTTATCTGTGATTGATATACAGGGTGTCCCAGACTAATTTATCCAGGCTATATCTCTTTAATGAATAGAGACTTTCAAATGGGACGAAAACTGATCTATTTCGTTTGTAATACACTTTAATATGTCGTAGAGAATATCATCCTCTAAATATTCATCCCTCTAGTTACAACCCCTAACTTTAATTTTAATAGCCCCCTGTACATTTTTTATAGTTTTGGATGTGGTCTTCTATCGTCTACTCAACCGATTTTTTAAAAATAAAAACGGTTCGTAAGTAATCAAGAAAATATCTATTTATTTTTGTTAATTATGTGTCCCAGACTAATTTATCCAGGCTATATTTCTTAAACGAATAGAGATTTTCGAATGGGACAAAAACTGATCTGTTCCATTTGTAATACACCTTAACATGGCGCAGAAAAAAAATCATTTCCTAAATATTAATCCCTTAGTTACAGGGTGCTATTAAAAAAATTAAAGTTAGGGGTTGTAAATAAGGGATGAATATTTAGGGGATGGTTTTTTTCTACGCCATATTAAAATGTATTTCAAATAGAATATATCAATTTTTGTCCCTTTCGAAAATCTCTATTCGTTTAAGAAATATAGCCTGGAAAAATTAGTTTAGGACACATAATTAACAAAAATGAACTGACATTTTCTTGATTACTTACAAGCCGAATTTATTTTTAAAAAATCTGTTGAATAGACGATGAAAGACCAGATCCAAAATTATAAAAAAAATGTACAGGGTGCTATTAAAAAAATTAAAGTTAGGGGTTGTAACTAAGGGGTGAATATTTAGGGGATGATTTTTTCTACGCCTTATTTAAGTGTATTACAAATGCAATAGAACAGTTTTTGTCCCATTCGAAAATCTCTATTCGTCTAACAGATATAGCTTGGATAAATTAGTCTGGGACATCCTGTATATGTAGTTTGAACCATTAAAATTAAAAACAAGACAACAACATAGACAGTAGGAAAGACGTCTGTTGCATTTTTTTACAATCTTATATTTTTCGATCCAGTCTATATTTGGCATTAAACAGGCTGGCAAATACCATTTTCTATTTAAAATATCCCCAAGTACTCAATCCGTAGATAATTTATATTAAATTTTCATTTTTACAGGTATTGTATAAAGGGCTCCTATGGTAGACCTGCTCCCACTTGCGTTTTTGCAAAATCAAACAAACCCAGAACTACCACACTACCTCCCATGGACAAAGATGGCAAAAAAGTTATTTGCACATACGCCAGTTGGTGGTCATACCACAACGTAAATCCTGAAGACTTTGATGCTACATTGTGTACTCACATTATTTACCAGTTTATTGGTATTTGGGATAAAGGTGATGTTAGAGTTGAAGATGATCCACTGGATCTTGATACAGAACAAAGGGGTAATTTATCAAATTTTTTCATGTTTGTTTTTCTTCGAGTATCAAGTTTTTTTAAAAGATTATCTATATAACGGAAAAGAGGAAGACCTAGGAAAAGCTGGATAGAAGGAATCCATAGGGAAATCAGAGAAAGAGGCTTGAAAGAAGACATGTGCTACGATCGAGAGCAATGGCGATTGGGAATCGGAAGACGTCATAGAACGTTAAGAACCGATTATATATACATATCTATATAACGCTTAAAATAATTGGAAAAGTCTTCTATTCAGTGTTAACTGCTGCTCGTTAAAAGAGCCATTTCACTAAAAATATTTGGTACTCAAGTAAAAATACATTAACTGTGAACTACTTTAAACGTTTATGTTAATATTCCCAAAAATTTCAGGTTTATACAACAGGATAAATGACCTGAAGTCAAAGAACAAAAACCTCAAGGTTCTATTAAGTGTTGGTGGAGATGCAGCTAGTAATAACACTTTGTTCACCAGAGTTTCTAGTCACGCTGCCAAAACAGGAGCTTTCTTGGGAAGTGCTGGTTATTTTATAAAAACATATCACTTTGATGGACTAGACATCGCTTGGAATTATCCTGCAGAAAGTGACAAAGTGAGAAAAACTGTTAAATATTTACTTTGTTCTTATCTACTTTTTGTTTTTTATTCTACCTTCCTTTTCAGCTGATTCTCATATTCGGCTTCGCTCTGTTCTTAATTTTATTTTACTTTTTGGTATAGGAAACAGAGGTTGAACCTTGCAAAATGGACACAAGTCCGGTTTTATTTTTTGCTGATATATCAAGGGGTGCTTATTATGAGACTAACATTTAAAGGGGGAAATTTGTGGTTTTTGCGAAACGTAGCCCTTCCTGTACGTTTTACAAAAAATTTACTCAATAGTAAAATGAAGAGGACTATATTTCCTACTATTTATTTCTCGCCTATCACCCACCGTTTAGCGGGGGTGACGCCCCAAAGTTGACAAATTTCTAAAAAAGATGTTTTTAAAAAAAATTATTTTTCCCTAACTGTAATGAACATTAAGAAGAAACACATTTTAAAAAACCCCTTTTTATACCATCTGAACCGCCTATGCTAGAGTAAAAAAACTTTCAGCGATTATCCATGTACTGGTTTTATTTACAAATTGGTATAATACACCACCCAAAAAAAAGGAGAATTAATAAAGAAAATAATCAAAAATTGATTTTGGGCAACCACTGTGGCTTTAGTGTGCAAAGAAAATAAAATATGCATAGGTCATAATGTGTAGCAGACAGAGTCTTCTTTTATTTTCCATAAGTGCATTATCAATAAAATGAATAGGTGACGAAAAAAAAAACAAAAACTGGAGCCCGCCAAAGCATTTCTGAGGTTTACGGCGCCACTGTGCCGTAACGGTTGCTTATACGAAAAAATCCATAGGACCTTATTTATAGAGAAAATAGTGGTCTTTAATTCTGTATAAGTTTTGTTTTAAAAAATGCATAGGTAATGAGAAAATCGTAAAAACATGCTCTCCAAGGAATAGGGGTAGTTTCTGCAGTTTATTTTCAAGGATAGGGGTACTTTCCGCAGGGATGTTGCAATAATCATATATATTTATGAAAAACCCTATTGATGGAGCATATGTCCATATGGGCCAAAATGCAAAAAAAAAACAAAATTTTTTTCAACCCCCTTTATTTTTTATTTTTGGCTACAGGGGTTGCATCAAGAATTCGTTTTTGGTGACCATGCATGTTTAATAAGAACGTGCACAAAATAATATATGAAGCATTTTAATAAAGGGGAAGGATTCCAATAACATCACTTTCTTTATTAATTCTCCTTTTTTTCGGGGTGGTTCCGGAAAAAAGTGGGGGTGCATTATAGAAATTTGTAAATAACACCAGTAGATGGATAATCGCTGAAAGTTTTTTTACTCTAGCATAGGCGGTTTAGATGGTATAAAAAGTGGTTTTTTAAAATGTCTTCTTCTTTAGGTGCCGTGTCTGTATTCAGACGTTGGCCGTCATCATGTTTACAATTTCTTGAAATCTCTCTCTATCGGCTGCTGCGCGAAATAATTCTTCTACTGTGCAGCCACACCATTTTTTAATATTACGCAGCCATGAAAGTTTCTTTCGACCAATCCATCTCTTTCCCTCCACTTTTCCTTGTATTATAAGGCGAAGCAGATGGTATTTAGGTCCTCTAATTATATGGCTGAAGTATTCTGTTTTTCTCCTCTTTATGATGCTTATGAGCAGACGTTCCGAATTCATCATTTGAAGAACATCTTCATTGGAAGTGTGCGAAACCCACGATATCTTTAGGATTCGTCGATAGCACCACAATTCGAATGCTTCTATTTTGTTTAGCATTGTGGTTTTTAACGTCCATGTCTCACAACCATACAATAGGATAGACCACACATAACATTTCAGCACCTTCTTTCGAATATTCATCGACAGGTTTCTATTACATAAAACTGGTTTCCAGGTCACAAAAGCCTTCCGTGATATTTCGATCCTAGTTATTATCTCTTCATCAGAGTCACAATTTACATTTAACCAGCTGCCAAGGTACTTGAAATGATTTACCCGTTCTAACTCCTCTCCATCAAGAGAAAGCTCACCTTGATCTATATTAATCTTTCCAACTGCCATCCACTTTGTTTTTGAAATGTTGATTTTAAGGCCTCTCCGATAGCTTGCTTCACTGACTAGATTTAGTAGTGTCTGAAGATCTTGTAAATTTTCAGCAAGAATGGCTGTATCGTCAGCGTATCTAATATTGTTGATTACTTCTCCGCCTAGCCTTACTCCCTCTTGTCTGTCATCCAAAGCCTCCCTAAAGATTTCTTCAGAGTACAGATTAAAAAGGGTGGGTGATAAAACACAACCTTGTCGTACTCCACGTTTTATCGGCAGTTTTTCAGTACGACTTTCTCCAATTTGGATAGAGGCTACTTGATTGTAATATAAGTATTTCAGCAGTCTTATATCGTAGTGGTCAAGTCCTGCTGCCTGCAGGCAATCGAAAAGTGTATCATGTTGTACTCGGTCGAATGCCTTCTCGAAGTCGATGAAACAAACATAAACGTTCTTTCGGAATTCACAACTTTTTTGTAATAGAACGCGCATACAAAATAGTGCTTCTCTAGTTCCTAGACCATTTCTAAATCCAAATTGCTTATTACCCATTCTAGTTTCGCACAGAAGGAATACTCGGTTTTGTATAATACGTAAAAGTATCTTAAGTGTGTGACTCATCAAACTGATTAGTCTAAAATCGCTGCATGTGGTGGGCCTGCTTTTCTTTGGTAATGTTATAAACAGTGACTCCAACCAATCATCTGGTATTTTTCCTTCGTTGTAAATTTTGTTAAAGAAAGTAGTCAAGTAGGTAATGTTTTCCTCATCCAAAAGTTTAAGTAGCTCAACAGGGATTTGATCTGGTCCAGGTGCTTTATTGTTTTTGGCTTGTTGTATTGCTTTTATGGCTTCTGACTTCAGTATACTGGGACCTCTGTCTAATTGTTTGTCACAGGTAGTATTTGGAGCATTTTCTCGAGAAGCATCGTCAAAAAGGTCACTGATGTATCTCTCCCATTCTTTGCACTGTTGTTCGTGATCACAAATTTTTCCGTCTGCGGTTTTAAGTACGTGAGCATTTTTCTGTTTTCTAATTCCGGAGGTATATTTAAGTTTCTTGTGGAGGTTGAAACTGTCATGCTTTTTTTGGAGGTCTTCTATTTCTTTACATGAATTCTCGAGCCAGGATTCTTTGGCCTGTTTAATTTTTCTTTTTATGAGTTTGTTAATTTTACGGTATTTGATAATATTTCTATTTTTGTATTTTCGTCGAACTTCCATCAAGTCTAGAATTTCTTGGTTCATCCATTCATTTTTTGCCAACATTGTAGGTGTTTTTAAAGATTCCCTTACGTCCTCTAAAATCGAGTTTTGAATATTGTACCAACATTCGTTAATAGTTCTGTTTTCGTTTGGTATATTTGATATTCTGTGCATTTTACTATTTATCTGCTGTGCTATGTGTTCGCGCGTTTGGGTGTTTTTAAGGGGGTCGAGATATATCTTACTAGGCTTAGTTGGCTTTGTTAGTTTATTTAATTTAATTTGTATTTTGGAGCAGAGTAAATTATGATTTGAGTTTATGTCGGCGCCGGGGTAAGTTCTTACATCTTTAATATTGTTCCGAAATCGATGGTTTATTAGGATGTAGTCTATTCGATTCCGTACTATTTTACCTTGATGTCCATCTTGAGGGGATTTCCACGTGTAGAGACGCCTTTCTGGAAGTTGAAACCAGGTATTTGTAATGACGAAGTCATTTTCTTGGCAGAATTCTATTAGACGCTCACCTCTTTGATTTCTCTCTCCCAAGCCGAACTTTCCGGTGATGTTTTGTGTCATCTTTTGTCCAACTTTAGCGTTAAAGTCTCCCATAATTATTGTTGTTTCGTGTTTCTTTGTTGTTTTTAGCACTTCTTCTATTTGATGGTAGAATTCTTCCATTTTCTGCTCATCTGCATCTGTAGTGGGAGCATAAACTTGGATGATATTTATATTTACAGGTTTAGCATTCAGCTGTATTAAAATTACTCTGTCTGACATTGGGATGAAGTTAGTCACATATTTACTAATATGCTGTTTCATAATTATTGCTACTCCGTTTTGATGCATATGGTCTTGATTTCCAGAAAAATAAACGGCGTATCCGTGTGCTATGAAATTCCCTGTATTTGGCCATCTTGTTTCACATACCCCCATGATAGTAATGTTTAGTCTGTCCATTTCAGAGAGTAGATTTCTCAGCTTACCGGCTTCATATAAAGTTGTTACATTCCATGTAGCTATTTTACAAGGATTCTTCATTTTCATCTTATGTCTGGTGATGTTTTGCTCACAGGGATTTCGCTGGCTAGCGACCTGGGAAGCCCTGTGGTTTAATTTTGTATTCCTTCCCCTGCCGGATCTTGAGTTCCGCAGCCCATGATCAGTAATGTTATTCGTTTCACGAATTGATTTCATGATAACTTTACTAGGGATTATAATGGGGTGGTTTCCCGTTGCCCTCCCCATCGCAGTGTTTTAGCCGTATCAATCTAATATAGTAATTGTCGCCTAAAAGTGTCCGTATTAAACTGTTCCGAAACTTTTTCTCCACCTTAACACAGTAATGAAAATGCTGCTTCCCATTTCCATGTGATAGATTTTATACTAACCCTAAAATCCTTAAAATCCTAACCTTAAAATGTAACACCCTGTAATTAAAAAATTTGCAATTGCTCTTAAATGAAGCCTATACCAAAAAAATCAGCCACTTATTTGTGATTAATCGCCGCAGGGTTTATTCTTAATTTTTAGTACAGTTAGGGAAAAATAATTTTTTAAAAACATCTTTTTTAAAAATTTGTCAACTTTGGGGCGCCACCCCCGCTAAACGGTGTGTGATAGACATATGCTGTCGGGAAATAAATAGTAGGAAATATAGTCCTCTTCATTTTACTATTAAGTAAATTTTTTTTAAAACGTACAGGAAGGGCTACGTTTCGCAAAAACCACAAATGAGCCCCTTTATGGGATGAAAAAGGGGTTCCGGGGCGAAATTTTTTAAGAAAATGTTAGTCTCATAATAAGCACCCCTTGATATACCAGAAAAAAATTAAATTGGACTTGTGTCCATTTTGCGAGGTTCAACCTCTGTTTCCTAGACTATTACATTTAACTATACTTTGAGCCTTGTGAGATATTTTTAACAGGGAGGTTCCTGTGAATTTTTTAATTTGATCAGACCACCGTGAAGGAGATCTGCCTCTAGATCTTCTGCCTTCGACGATCAGTCTTCCCATGCTCTCTTTGCTTCTAGTGAAATGATCCAAAGTCTTCTTCTTTATGTGCCCATCTGTGACGAATGGCGATCATCCAGGCAATCTTTATCTTATCTGCGAAAAAGCTGCACAGATGTTGTGTTAAACTAGATTTTGAGGTTCTTTAAACAGAATATTCTTCTACTTCCTGGACCTCGCTTTCCAGATATTTTTCCTTGCAGGGTGGCTTGTAGGAGTTTATATCTGGATTAATTTCCCATAAAGTGTCCGAAGTATTGTAACTCTCGAGATTTTATGGTAGTCATACCTCTTGGTTATACTTCATTCTCCTGAGGACCTCTTCATTTGCGACCCGCTCAGTCCACGGGATTTTAAGTATTCTCCTATACAGACCCATCTCAAATGCTTTCAATTTTCTGCACATATTATCTTCGCTCAAGGTCCAAGTGTACCTCAACACATTTCTGTTGATTGTTGTAATGGATCTGTTATGCATATTTAGTTCTTGAAACACAGACTTATTTTTACGATATGCTGTCCATGGAATGGAGTAGCATGGCACCTACTTTCTTTTAATTATTTTGTTTTCACATTCGATCACGACTTCAATTCATCCCACTTCTGACACTAGTTCTAATGTATTTTTTAAAGACTGCGTGTTCAGGAAAGTCATTGCATGAAGAAATAAGTAGTAATAGAGGTCGCGAGTGAGTCTAAATGTTGATTATTTCTTTGTAATTGGCATACTTGGCAAATATGTCTAATTTCGATTCAGAACATCATTACAAGCTCTCCTGAGGAGAACAAAAGTTCTAAATGGTCCATAGAGAGATGGTAATGATCTCTGAATCGAAATTAAATATAAAATGCCTTTATCTACCTGCGTTTTTACTCACGTATTGAGTACTAGGAAACAGATTTGTTGATTTTTGCCTCGTTCAATTGATGTGTTGTGGAGTGCAACTATATAGACTGCCCATGTCTCTGCATTCATCACCCTTTCATCATCATCAGCCCATAGTCGTCCACTGCTGAACATAGGCCTCCTCGAAAAACTTCCATTCAGATCTATCCTGCGCTGCTGCAATCCAGTTGGTACAAATCCTCTTTATGTCGTCAGTCCATCTTGTGGGTGGTCTTCCCGGGTTTCGTCTATCCGCTCTCGGTCTCCATTCCAAGATTTTTTTGGTCCACCTATCATCTTTCATTCTAGCGACGTGTCCTGCCCACTTCCATTTAATTTTGGCTATGTGTTTTATTATGTCTTCTACACCACTTCTTCTACGAATTTCTTCGTTTCTTACCCTATCTCTTAACGTTATGCCCAACAATGATCTTTCCATTCTACGTTGCGTCACTTGTAGTTTTCGTGCAGATGTCCTTGTTAGGGTAAGTGTATCTGCGCCATATGTAAGAACAGGCAGGACACATTGATTAAAGGCTCTTCTTTTTAAGCTGATAGGTATATCACCTTTAAAAATATCACGTAGTCTTCCATATGCTGCCCATCCCAGAGTTATTCTTCTTAGCAGCTCAGCAGTTTGATTGTCTCTGCTAATTTTTACCGTATGTCCAAGGTATATGTAGCTGTCAACAACTTCAATTTCGACGTCTTCTACCTTTAAAGGATGGCTCGGAACTAAATTCGTCATCATTTTGGTCTTTTGGTAATTAATATTTAGACCTACTTTACGTGCTGCATTGCGGAGTTCATTCAACATATCATTGGCAGTTTTTAGGTCATCTGAAATCAGAACAATATCATCTGCGAATCGAAGATGACTGAGCATCTCACCATCGATATTTATTCCTTTATTTTCCCATTCCAGTGATTTCAAAGCATGTTCAAGTACAGTAATGAACAACTTAGGCGACATAGTATCTCCCTGTCGAATACCTCTCCTGATATATATCTTATTGGTAGGACCGTGCAGATTTATAGTTGTTGTAGCATTTCTGTATATATTTTCTATAATATTGGTGTACCTATGATCAATTCGACACTCTTCCAATGCCTTAAGTAGTGCGGGTAATTCGATAGTATCAAACGCTTTATGGAAGTCTATAAACGTTAGAACTAGAGGTCTATTATATTCAATTGATTTTTCAATCAAGACTTTGAGGCACTGTAGGTGGTCATTTGTACCGTAGTTGGGGCGAAAACCAGCCTGTTCTTTTGGTTGGTACAGCTCAAATTTTGCTTCCAATCGATTGGTTATTATTCTGGTGTACAGTTTGTATAAATGGTTGAGTAGAGAAATTGGCCTGTAATTCTCTAGGTTCATGTTGTCACCCTTCTTATGCATAAGAATTGTAATTGAGTTATTCCAAGCTATAGGAATTTTTGGCTATACAAGCAGAGATTGAAGAGGTCTTGTATTTTTTTCAGAAGAGAAGTTCCGCCAAGTTTTATAGCTTCTGTAACTATTCCATCATCTCCCGGAGCCTTGTTGTTTTTCATTTTTTGGAGTGCATATTGTATCTCATCTTGACTAATTTCTGGAATATCCTCAGATCCCTGGTTTTGTACCGTGTGTCTATTTTCTGGATTTATGACATTGTTAACTTGGTTTGTGTATAATATAGTGTAGAACTCTTCGACTATTCCTAGTATTTTCTGTCTGTCTGTTGTTATCTCACCATTTTTATCCCTAAGCTGGAAAATTTCTTTTCTACTTGTCGTCATTTTTCGTCTCATTACCTTCATGCTCCGGTTTTGCTCTATAGTCTGTACTATTTTTTCATGTTTAAATTTCCTAATATCTCTTCTCACAGCTTTCGATATGTCTTTATTGAGTGCCCTAATGGTTTGTGGATCAATGTCCCTTTCACTTTTTAACTGTCTTCTTTCTGTTATTTTGTGTTGTGTTTCTAAAGTGATCTTTTCATCTCGTTTGGTCTTTGGGCAAAAACGTGCTTGTGCCAGTTTAACTGTATCAACTATTTGTTTGTTCAACTCATCGACATCGTTTGATATTATGGTGTGATCAAGAGTGTTATTAATGTAGTCTCCAAATGCTGTTTCGTCTTGTGGGCGTGTCCAGTGAAAGTATTTCTTTTTTAATATATGGCTTCTATCTAAATGAGTTGGTATCTCAATGGTAGCTCTAACCATCCTATGGTCAGTGTTTGTCGAGAATCTATTAAGAACGGTCACATCTCTAAATATAAATTTTTTATCTGTAATAAAATAATCTATTTCGTTGCGGGTATTACCGTCTGGGCTCCTCCATGTCCAGCGTCTGTGTAGCTTTTTGTAGAAAAAGCTATTCATTTGATAAAGATTATTCTCTAGTAGAAATGACAAAAGCATTTCACCTCTCTCATTTCTACCCGGACTTCCGAAATTTCCCAGAGATATTTCCGATGCATCTAACTGTGTTCCCATTTTTGCGTTGAAATCACCACCTATGACAGTGTAGTGGGCATTATTCTCTCTTATGGCTTCTAATATATCCTCGTAAAATTGTTCTACCTCTTCGTCACGATGGGTTGATGTTGGTGAATAGACTTGTATGAACTTAACAGTACATTTTTTATTTAACTGTATATTTATATAAATTACTCTCTCAGATATTGCTTTTACTAACACCACATTTTTGGAGAGTTTCTTGTGTATTATGATGCCTACTCCTCCTACAGAGATGTGTTCACTTCCCATATAGTAAAGTAGGTGACCAGAGTTTAGTGTTTCGAGAGACTCTCCTCGTCTTCTTACCTCACTGAGTCCGACTACGTCCCATTTAATGTTCTGTAGTTCGTTTTCTAATTCCAGTAATCTGTCTTCCGACATCAGGGATCTAACGTTAAGCGTTGCAACTTTCATCGTAAATCGCTTTGTGTTTTTCTCAGGTTGTGTCAGAACTTTGTCCCCCCCAGAATCCGTGGGACAGACTGATAGATCAGTGTGAGACTCTGGGTTTTGAACCCTACTCACCTGGGGTAATCTTCCTTTATTATCTGACATTTCATTTTTCGAGGGAAAATGGCAATTTAAAACGCCGCGCTTGCCATGCGTGTTGGCGAGTTTAAGAGGAAATAATAGATGGTGTGAATAAAATAGTGACCCGTCTGCCCTCGGAAACCTAATAGCCATTCGGGGTCGGAAGAAAACAAGAGTTAGCCAAGGAAGGCTGATAGGATAGATCAAAGAACATTTCACTTAAGACCAGTTGAAGAAGAGTGAAATGTGAAGGCCCTCATGACTCGCCAGGTGCGATTCATGAGCGTATGAGTATTTATGCATATTGTGTTCCCGCTCATACATCGGGGTAGTGACTACAGGCTGTATGGCTCGTCCAGCATGCCATAGCATGTACAACTGGGGGCACGATATACTGCGCTGCAAACCTCGTACCCCCCGAAGTCCATGGCCTGACCAGTTCATCACCCTTTATTCCTTGCAAATTTTAGAAGGATGGGTTATAGGTATAAGAGAGAATCTGTTTCCGAATTACGAAATCCAAAGATTTTATTTTTAAATGTTTATTTGTTTGAAAATCGAGTCTTTTGGGTTTCGTCGTTTCTTTAATAGAGGTCGCAAGTGCGTCTAAATGTTGATTATTTCTTTGTAATTGGCAAATATGTCTAATTTCGATTCAGAGCATCATTACAAGCTCTCCTGATGAGAGCAAAAGTTCGAAATGGTCCATAGAGAAATGGTAATGATCTCTGAATCGAAATGAAATATAAAATGCTTTTATCTAAATAAGTCGTTCTTTAATACACCAAACTTATATACATAATTGTATGTTATTTCTAAAATTTATCTGATTACTGTGTTTACTCTTTTTAATATTTCTAGTCGTTACATTTATGGTAAGGTATTCTATTTTTTCTATAGGCAGCGTTGTATTTATTATACCAACAACATCACACATATTAGTTAAAGGATTTACATAAATGGTAGGGGAGCAAAAGCGGGAATTTTTGCAGTTACTCGAGCGCGTCAGATTATCACATGGGGAGAAACCTTGTACCCAGTAAATATACCTCTACCATATATTGGCTCTTAATACAGGGGAGTTCGTTAAGGGGCTCCGAAAAAAAATCTATCACGTAAAGTACATGCAAAACAGTATATATTTAAAAAATCTGACGATTTGAGCGGGGCGTACGCAGAGGCGGCTCTAGCCCATGTAGCGCCCGTGTGCAGTCGATGCGCTGGCGCCCTTTGGTAGACGCGCAGTAAAAATGGAATAGTCGAATAGACCTAGCACTAGTACATAGGGTATTAGATGGTATTAGGTACGCTTATAATGTAAACACAAATCTAGATGCAAATAGTGCAATATTAAATGATGTCGGGAGCCAATAGGTATTCAAGGCTTCAGAACAACCTACCCAAATCTGTTAAAAATATTTAATTAAAAATGAACTTTTTTATTTATGAAGTATGGTTGAAAACTGGTTGAGGAAATTTGACAGGTTTGAGTACACGAGTAAATAGTACTTTTAGGAAGGAATTGGTTACATGAATAACAAAGAACAACTTTGTGATTATTTAATAACAATTTATTAACAAATTATTACTGGACTCACATACTACAACATATTACAAAAATAGTTATTTATGAAACAGTTCGTGAAGTATGCTTTTTGCGAACGCACGCGATTTTTAGAGCACGAGCGACAACGGAGCGAGTGTTATACATCGCATAAGTTCGCAAAAAGTACTTCACGTACAGTTTCATACAATATTTTACCTACTCTACGATAAACAAATAAAAAAACAGTAACTCTTCGTCACTGGAATTCATTTCTATTCTACAATTTTTAGAACTTTGACATTTAAAAATCCTAACTATTTTCAAACCACAAAACTGTCAAAAATTTTGTTGTAAGTCGTTGCTCATATTGTCACCACCATGACAACGCGAATGTTAAGGATATTTGATTATATGAAAGTGTGCCAAAAATCGATTGAAAATGTGCGAAAAAGTAAATCCCATTTAAAATACATTGTTACTTCACGCACACTTTAAACGCTTCACGCACTGCTATCTATAATGACAGTTTTCACAAACTAAAAACTTATACATAATATGGCATAAAGTAGATAAAGATAGTTTTCGTGCTTTTGCATTAGCAAAATCTTGAATAATATCACTTACTCGAATTTTTATTTCATGTTCAATACTTACTAGTGATAAATTTGTCAATCGACTTTGCGACAATGTTGACTCCAAGCTCTGACTCACGCTGAAAGTCGCAATAATTGTGGTAGCAATAAAAGAAAGTCTTCCTATTAAATAATTTTAATCAAAAGAAAAGTCGAAAATTTGACAATACAGAAGAAACATGAGTCAAAAATAGCAGCCATGGAGATGAAATACTTAAGAAAGGTCGTAGAAAAATAAAAATGGGATAGAATAAGAAATGAAGAAATAAGAAGAAGAACTGAAATAGAGCCAAATATTATATAATATTCAAAATAAACAACTAGAATGGTATGGACATATGATAAGAATGAAACCAGAAAGGATGCCCAGGAAAATTCTGGAAATGGGAAACACAACAAAAAGGAGAAGAGGGCGTCCCGAAAGAATTGGAGGGATCAAATAGAGGACATAGGAAATGCACGAGGGAAAACGAAAGAAGAAATGAAACGCCTAGCCAAAAACAGAATAGAGTGGAAAAATGGGTGAAAGAAACAACGGACCATAATACGACGCCGTAATAGGCATAAGGAAAAAAGACAACAAGAAGAAGAAAAACCGCTTTATTTTATATTTACATGTTAACTTAAATATAATACTTAATCCATTCCGTCAAAGTTTATTTCGCAAAATTATCCCGCGACAAGCAATTTGACCTTTATAGGTTCCACAACCGATTTCGGAAATATTGTCGGTATGTCTTCAAATGAATCAAAAGGTAGGACGAGCGGGTGGCAATCTATAAATCGCGCTTAAGTGCCAATGTAATTTTTAATTAATCGTTTTAAAGCATATTTTATGTTAAAACAAAGTAAAGGACCCGATCTTTGGAGCTCGGCGCCCCCAATATCCCGGCGCCCGTGTGCACCGCACACCCTGCACAATAGGTAAAGCCGCCTCTGGGCGTAAGCAAATTAGCGAGTCACAAAATTTCACAAAAAAAGCGAATATTTCGCGAAATGAACTTCAGATCGAAAAACTAAAAAATACGTGTTCAATATTTTTCAAAAACCTATCGAATGATACCAAATACGATCCCCACGGAGAGGGGTGCCAAAAACGATACCCCACGAAGGTGTGGTGGGGGATTACTTTAAAATTGAAATCTTAAATAGGAGCCACCATTTTTTATTGCAGATTTGACTTCCTTACGTAAAAATGAGTAACTGTTATTCGAGACATTTTTTCGAATTATAGATAGATGGCGCTATAATCGCAAAAAACGATTGTTGGAAATGGAAAATTAAATTAAAAAATGGAAAGTTTCCCACTTCATAGAAAACTCAACTTAACTTTTTTTGGTTTTAGTACCTACTATTTACAACTCAGTAGGTCCCCATAACGCTCGAGTAACTGCAAATTTAGCATACTTTCTTCCCCTACTAAAAGTACTCTCTTACTCTTATGCAATTCTGTTTTAGGATAACTACATCAGATTCATCGAAACAATAAGACAAGAAGCTGACATCAACGGTTGGCTATTGAGCGCCTCCGTCCGTCCTGATTTTGATAAAACTGGCTATAATCCCAAGGAGATGAACAGGTAAATAGAAACTTTTATAAATCAACCTTATTATAGCAACTTTGTATTTGCGGACGTATATTATTGCTCATTAATAATATCAGATTCCTTAAATTTTTCATGCTGCATAATTTCAAATTCTTTTTTGAAATCTCTAAAAGACGTAAATATCTTAAGTAATCACCAAGTAACCACCAAAATTCAGATATGAGTTTTACCCCTGCTAAACCATTTCTACAATTCAGGTGTCAATGATTTATTTTTTCTTCTATTTAATTTTTTTATCTACCTACTTTTCCACGTATTTTTTATTTACGGTATACCTACAGAAGATCTCCAAGGCACTACCATTTTTCTTTCTGTTTATTTTAAATTTTTTTATTAATAATTTTTAGTTCCATTAGTTGTTTCTTTTTTCCCTACCGCTGTTTCTTTGTTCCGTATCTTTTAGTCCTGTCGCCAGGGGGTGTACAACGACCTCCTTAATTCAGATGGACTTACCCAAGTTTTTTTATGTATTTTGACCCGTAGAACAAGAATTTTTTGGGTAACAGTTGATCCGGATGTCCATAAGATTGTTATAAACAAAGAACTTGAGGAATTACATATCAGTGACTTTTCGCAAAACAAAACATATTTCTGTATTTTCTGGGTGATTCTCAGCAAAAAATGATCTTACAAGTTTTTTCGTAGGATGTATAGTTTTCGAGATAAACGCAGTTGAACTTTCAAAAAATCGAAAAAGTTTAATTTTTGAACCCGAATAACTTTTGATTAAAAAATAAAATAGCAATTCTGCTTACTGCATTTGAAACTTCAAGTTAAATTCTATCGGTTTTGATTATTTGCATTGCTAGAAATTAAGTTTTTATTTGTTAAACAAAGCCATAAACACATAGTGTTTCCCGTGCCCAATGCATGCGTTTTAATGTACGTAATCTACGTAGAAATTGTCTGTATGCGCGTACTCGTTGGATTTCAAATGAGAAATGCATTGAAAACATCATTCAATCACTATGTGTTTATAGCTTTGTTTAACAATAAAAAATTAATTTTTAGCAATGAAAGAAATCAAAACCGATAGAATTTGACTTGAACTTTCAAATGCGGTAAGCATAATTGCTATTTTATTTTTCAATCAAAAGTTATTTGGGTTCAAAAATTGCAATTTTTCGATTTTTTGAAAGTTCAACCGCGTTTATGTCGAAAACTATGCATCCTAGGAAAAAACTTGTAAAAACATGTTTTGCTTAGAATGACCCAAAAAATACAAAAAAATGTTTTGTTTCGCGAAAAATCACTGTTATGTGATTGGTCAAGTTCTTTGTTTATAACAACCTTATCGACATCGGGATCGACTGTTACCCAAAAAATTCGTGTTCTACGGGTCAAAATATATTAAAAAAACTTAAGTAAGTCCATCTGAATTAAGGAGGTCGTTGTACCCCCACTGGCGAGGACTATTTGTTATCTTTATTTATTAACTTCAAAAGTGATATGCGTATCACTGATTTGCAATTATATGTTTCATAATATTTTGTGCTGTGTTAAAGACATCCTTCATCTTCTTTTTGTGTAGATATAACTGTCCGTTTTTTACTTTATCGTAATATATACGTAGTATAGTATATTACTTTATCGTACTATATTATACGTAGTATAGTATAATAGATATTATTTTATCGTACTTTATACGTAGTATAGTATAATAGAAAAAGTTATTGGATCGTGCAAAAAAAAATTTTCAGATTTCACTTTTTTTCGACGTTTTGAGTCCCCTGAGTCTAAAAAGCAAATAAAAAAACATGTCGGAAGTATCTACGTACGTATGTACGTACGGTACGTACGTACGTATGTCGCCACCGCCCAGCAAAAACTACTGGACCGATTTCGATGAAATTCGGTATGAGTAAGTTTAAGAGAATTTTGTCGAGAGACTAAGCTTTTAAAAAAAAACCTCTCAAAGGGGGCCGAAATAGGGGGGTTATTTAGGGCCCATTTTTGCAAATTTTGACCGAAATGAATGAAATTCAACTCAAAGTTAGCCCATCGATAGGTAAGTAAAAATACCGAATTTGACATTTCCAAATTCAAAATGGCGGCCAACATGGCCGACCGCCCACCCGACACATTTCCCTAACTATCTAAAAACTTGTTTAAGATAAGTTTAATTTGAAAAAGTCGTTATATAGGTAGCCTAAAGATGGGGCTATAAGAAGAATATTATCGTTTTTCAGGAAAAGTTACGGGTTGCCTATATTTAAGGGGTCAAAATTTGAACTGGATTTTCTCAAAAATGGCTCCAAGGAATGTTTTTATTTTTTGATATATTTTTGATATCCTATGGATAAATTGAATGACAATAGTCAGATTTCTTAACTCCCCATAGGAGGGGAGTTATGAATTTTTTATTAAAAAATATTCGAGTGCCCGTAACTTCCTTCTTAATAGAAGTTGAAATTTGAAATTTTGCAGACATATATGGTACTTTATTATCTATTATCACAATAAATTTTACCAAAAATATAGCTTCGGGTTGAACAGGAAGTGAAGAAAAAATCTTATTTTTTAGATGCGCTCTGTATATTTTTACACATTTTGAAAGAATGTAAAATTACCTTTCCAATGACATAAAATTAGTTGCTGTAGCTCAAAAACTCGAAAAGTTACGGTAAATAGAAATTTTGCTATAATCTTATGTGTGTCCTCTCTCACGCGATCATAGCAGAGCATTATTGTAGGGCAGTCAATGAGGGTATTTGGCTCCGAATTTCGTCCTACTACATTGATGTAACTTGATATTTTCACAGTAAGTAGGGAATAGCCCAAGAAACGAAATCTACCCTATATACTATGGCGCTTTTTATCTTGGGGCGGTTCCCACTTCTTCAAGGGGGTGGAAAATTTGTTGGTCAAAATAAGCACGGAAGTGGCTAAAGAACCTATTTCTAAGCAAAAACTGGTCTATACTTTTTTTGAGAACCCAATGCTTTTTGAGTCTTGCATAGTTAAAAATTGGTCATTTTCATTGAAAAATGACACCTTTTCGGACGGATTTTTTGTGATTCCTTAAAAACTATGCATCGAACTAAAAACACTATATAAAACATTTTTTAGATTATAAATAATAAAGAGATTCGTTCTTTCGTAAATGTTCTATTTATAATATAAAAAGAGATATGGTAGGTGAAAATAGTTTGTTTTTTGGTGCATGCACAAATTGATGTATTCAACTTGAAATGACAGAGGAACGGTAGGTTTAAGGTGTATAATGCTACCAACACCTTTTGCAGTGTTTGAAAATGCCTTTAAAACGAGCACCGTTAAATGTCGGTTACTTACAAACTAAGCGAGATATGGTGCAAAAAAAATATATGACTAATGTACTTTAAGGAAAAATGAGAAGTATATAAATTCAACTCCCCATCCACCATAATTTAAATGCATTGTTTTTCTTTTGCAATACCTTTTAATATAGTGTTATTCTACTTTCAAAAAGTTGAACGGGTTTAAAATGAATGGTTTTTCTAAAAAATGAGATCAAATTATAGAATGCATTTTTAAATTTTCTTAAAAATCTTCCTTTTTCTCCATGTAATTCGAAAATAAAAATATTTCACCCCTGAGAAGTGGTGGGAACCGCCCCCATGATAAAAGCGCCATAGTATATATGTAGGATAGACTTTGAATTAGGAGATTGGGCTACTCCCAAAATTTGATTAAAATCCATGCAGTAGGATAGAATTCGGAGGTAATATCTTGTTGTTAATCTCGCTCATTGACTGGCGTAATCGAAATAGAATGAAATGTAAATATTGTAAACTATTAATTTCTCAGAAAAATGAACTAATTTGAAATGAAAGTATGACTATAATATTCTATTGATTTATGCTATAATCTACACATCTATAGTGTGTCCCCGAAATATGGCATCGAACATTTTCTCAACTGCAGGAATTAATGATGCCTAGAACCATAAAATACTTTCAAGTACACAAGGTGTTTCTAAAATATCAAAATAACGAGTAACTTTGTTATTTTTATAGAATGTCAGTATCTAGTACCATAACGATAATATATCGGTACGATAAAGTTCTCGGGCGGTCCTTCCGTCCAGTGTTTTTTCCAATGTACCTCCAGTAAGTTGTTGTTCCATCGTTTTTGTCGTCTTCCCACTGATCGTCTTCCTATTGGGGAACCGCTTTTACTACTCTATTTGCTGATATTCATACTCTTCAGTTTCTTACCCAGTTCTTGATATTTTCCACCTTGCATCTCCATCTCCATCGTATATCTGCACTTCTAGCTCTGTCCCATATAGTGTTTTACCATCAATTTTTCGAAGGGTTTTCATCTCTACTGTTTCAAGTATCCTTTTTGTCTGGTATCCTTTCTCTCTGTGTCAGGTTGTGTTTATTTATAATAAACATATTCATAACATACAGGGCCGGCTCAACCCGGGGGGTGCAAGGGATGCGAGGCCACGGGTGCCAAATCCAAGGGGTGCAAGCCGAACACTTGCTAGACTCAAACTTGCGCTTTTTGTCCTTAAAAAAAACTACAAATAACAAAAATATATAAGTGCTCTTTCGGTATTTTTTACAAATGCATTAATGCTTAAAGTTCCGATTCTGCAGACCAAAGTATAACTGTCATTTGCGGAGCTATGTATTTAAAAGCTAGCTAAAAAAAATGTACTAAAAATAGTCGGTATTTTTTAAAGGTGGAGGGAAGAATCTTTTATGATGACCGCAGTTAGTCTAGGTTTTTTATACCAGTTACTGATTAGCAAATTATTTGTTAGAATTTTTGAAATTATTGAGTATTGATTTAGATGATACACATATCTGATTACACTTATTGATTTAGATGGGACATACAATACCTAACAGCTGGCGCACTAGCACAACGATCTTAATGTTTAAAAAGGGTGATAAAACGGTACCCGAAAACTAAAGAGGAATAAACCTGCTTAGTACAGCTCTTAAATTGACCACAAAAGTCATAACCACCAAAATCGCCAACGAAATAGATCTAGCAGATGAACAGCAAGGCTTTAGGTCCGGGCGATCCTGTAACGATGCAGTTTTTGTCGTCAGGCAAGTCATGGAAAAATCACTAGAATACAACGTCCCGGTTTACTGTTGCTTCATAGATCTACAAAAGGAATTTAACCGTGTAGAGCTGAATGGCGTAATTCACCTATTATACAGGGTGTAACAAAAATACAAGTCATAAATAAAATCACATATTCTGGCTGTCATTTCTCTTTATTTAGCTGACCGGTGTGGAAGTGGTGGGGGAAATTCCCCAAATTTTCCATATGAGATTCCGGGGCATGCAAGACTTATCTTTACTTAACGTTCCCGAAAACGGAGTGGGACAAGCCGAACTGAACCGACTACAAGCACAGCTAGATTGTCGATCTTTCGATGTATGTATCCGCGGTATATTAGGTACGAATGGATTATTATAAGTAGTATTTTAAAAGTATAAAACTTCTAAAAATCTTATAAGTTTAAAAGTATTTAAAACATTGTTTATTCTAAATCATTGTTCATTATCACCTAATATATTATTATATTATATATTATTATAGTATGTATTATTCTGAAGCTATTTCTTTGTTGCATTTATGTAATTTATTATTCTAAATGGGAAATAAGCCACAATTTAACTTAAACAATGCATGTAGATTGTATATGGTTTTTTTTTTGTTAAAAATGAACATATTCTACATTCTACTTCGAATAACTCGAAAAGTACCTACCTATTGACTTCGGATCGAATCTAGTATCATCAAAGAGTTCTTCTATGTATTTTGTCCATATGCAGATTTCTTAATTTTTGTCTGTGATAATATTCTCCTGTTGTTCTCGCAGTTTGCTAGCTGTGTTGGATTTCGGAAGACTATAGCTGCTTGTTTCACCTATTTAAGCATGTTACCTATTATGTCTTTGTTCTAACAAATCTTTTTCTAAGAATCACTATCATGTGATTTTAACCATTTTTTGGCCTTTCGCATTTCGGTTTTTATTTGTCTCTGAATCTTGTTGTACATTATTTTGTTGTTCTTTATTTTCTTCTTTCTTCGATAAGTTGCAGTATAGTGTCATTCATCCAAATCTTTCTCTTCTCTTTCTTTTCTATTGCATGTTCTTCTCTGATCTTGTTAAAGGTTTTACATATATTTTATTACATACACCATTTTTTTCACTTTTATATAAGCTACTTATATTTTTGCTAAGAATATTTTTTTCAATAGAACACTTGCTTTTTTGAGTTATTTGCGAAACACTGTCCAAAAACATGTTTTTTTTTTGTTAAAAATGAACATATTCACTATTGACTTAGTAAAAAAACTCTATAGAACAAAAGTTGCTTAGAATAAATCATTTTATCCAATACCGGACTTATTTTGAATGTATATTTTTCACCCCCGAGAAGGGGGTATTCCCCTCCACTTTTGTAAAATGGAGGGAATGTAGAACTGTAAACTTTTTCTTATATAATAATAGACAATTTCAACTACCTATTCCCAAATTTTCATCCTTCCTTCATTTTTTTTGGTCAGATTTTTCTTTGATCGGGCTATGTAGCAAGTAAAGAAAGACAAATAATAATTTATTAGTAATAATTTTACAAAAAAAAACACAACCACAACTTTTGATACACTAAAAAACTACTTTTGTTGTATGTAAACGTCTGATGTGGAAGTGGAAACGTTAATAAAATAATTTTTTAAGTTATCTTTCATCCTTCCTTTAGTTTTTTTTGGGTCAGATTGTTCTTTGATCGGGCTATGTAGCAAATAAAGAAAGACAAATAATTTATTAGTAATAAATTTTACAGAAAAAAAACACAACCACTACTTTTGAAACACTTAAAAACTACTTTTGTATGTAAATGTAACAAATAAATAAAGAAAAATAATTTGCTTATAATAAGTAATCCATTCGTATCACGCATTCGTATCATACCTAATACCGCGAAGTACATCGAAAGATCGACAATCTGGTTGTGCTTGTAGTCGGTTCAGTTCGGCTTGTCCCACTCCGTTTTCGGGAACGTTAAGTCTCATCTTTGTGAAACGATGAGTGCATGATAATATTTGTAGAAACCTTTAATGTTCAGAAAACCTAAGTTAGTTTCGGAAGGTTAAGCCGGCCCTGATAACAGCAGCCACTACTAACGGAAATAATAATAAATTTACTAAGTACTAACGGTAGATAACCAACCATACAACCTGGCATTTGCAGAAGTGGACAGCCTGAATCATAGAATATTTTTTACATAAAATGCCTCAAAAAATAACTTTAGAGCTGTTTTTACTCTAATTTTTTCTCTTTTATATAAATCTTCTTCTTTCTCGAAACTCCTTATGCCCCTCAGGGGCGTTGGAGCTTTTATATAAATAAATATTTTAACCACAAAAAGGTTTTATCTTGACATTGACTAAACATTTTTGCTTGTAGGTTATTTGATTGGGTAACACTCAACACATACGGCCTTGTCGACATAAATCAATACACCAGCAATCACAACAATTTATATGCTTCATCAAAGGACACTGAATGGCAAAAACAGCACTACAACATGGAAGCTGTCGCAAACAACTGGATAAAAGCTGGTCTCAATAAAGAGAAAATTGTTTTAAGCGTTGCCTTCTACGGCATAAGCTTTTTGTTAAAAGACAAAAACCAGAATGGTGTGCATGCTCCTGTTCTTGGAGCCGGACCTAGTGTGGGAGGAATTTTACGGTATTATCAGGTAAGTATCATCATCATCATTAACAGCTATTCCATCCATCATCGGATGTAAGTCTCCCTTAGGTGTGTTCATTCATTGCTGTTTGCTGTTTTCTGCATCCTTGCGTAGTCAGCCATTCGCTGGTTGTCATCAGTCCATCTTGTTTGAGGTCTGTAATATCCTGGTAAACCTGCCAGGGTATAAAGATGAATAAATAGAATATATTTGATTCAAGACCTTTTATTGTGACCTGTATCGTTTTCATGACACATTCACATATGATGACAGGTTATGTCACCACCAGGCTCATGTCATGTTGGTTGCCTAACAGTGGCACCACATATATTACATCCTCCCTCTTATAGATCTAAGCGTTCAGGGGGTTTTACAGAGCGATCCGACCTAGTAGTTTTAAGCGATGGTTCATAGACTGGCTCCACAAGAGGCAATCCATGAACACTATCTCTCTGGTTTCTACAAGACTCTCTTTGCTCAGTGGGCAAGATATTCAATTCACACTGGGGCGGGTCACTTGAATCAGGATTGAACAGACTACATTGTTTAGTATCATGTTCAGAAGCTGTTTTGAACTATTTGAACACATTTAGTGATTTTCTTAAATCTACTCTGTTGCGTCTAACTGTGTCTCCTTTTTCATTTAAAACCATCTAGGACCTTGATGTCCCATGTTGGCTAACTATTTGCCCTGGTTTTCATTTCTTCTGAACATGATTGTAAACTGTAACATCAGTATTATTTGTTAACGGTGGTAAATCTTTGGCACTTCTATTATAATACTTATTATATGTATTGCGCCTATGTTGCAGCTTCTCAAGCACATTTTCACATAACTTAGGTTGCAATAACTCTGAACTGAGGTATTTTAGTTTTACAAATCCGGCTCATTAACAATTGAGACGGGGAGTAACCAATATGCTTGAGAGGTGTGGTACGGTATTGAAGTAATGAGATTTCAGTATCACCTTCTTTTACTGATTTCTTAATTATATTTTTTGCTATTCCTACTCCTTTCTCAGCGAGACCATTGGAGCGTAGATAATTCGAGCTTCTAGTGATGATTTTGAAATTCCATTCTCTGGCAAAATTTTTACAATACAAACTATCAAATGGTATATTATCACATGTTATACAATCTGGTGAACCAAACACAGAGAACACTCTTCCTAATACCCCAATAACAGCTTTGGAAGATTTATTTTTTATCAAATGCAGATCTAACCAATTTGAAAATGAATCAAATATAACTAGGTGGCTATTTCCAGCATATGTAAAAATATCTAGGCCTAGGCGTTCCCGAGGGCGCTCAGATATTGGGTACAGTTGCAGAGTTTCTTTCTGTTGCTTGTGTGCATTCGACTCACATGTTCTGCATGCATTAATGTGATGTTCAATGTCAGAATTAATACCTGGTCAATATAATATCTGTCTTACACGAGCTTTGCTTTTTTCAATGCCAATGTGACCCTCATGCAGCAATTTCAACATTTCTAAACGCAGTGACTGGGGCACTATGACTTTATGAGACATCAATAATAGTCCACTTTTTGAACTCCACCTTTTTAATAAATTTGTCCCAAAAACGTTACTGATTTTAGTTTAAATTGAACTTTAGAGCTATTAAATTTAATATTGTATTCTAGTGCTCGTTCTAGGACCAATTTTAGGTTCTGATCATGCTCTTGTTCATTTGAGCCTGTCACAATAAGATCATCAAAGGAAAGTCCCACTCTATCTAAATCTCCAAATATTTCAAAGTTTTTTCATTGAAAAACTTCTGGTGCTGAGCAAATTCCAAGAGGTAACCTAACAAATCAGTACCTCCCAAATGGGGTTCCAAAAGCGGTGTAATCAGCACTTTGATCGTCTATCCTGACTTGAAAGTAGCCATCTTTCATATCTAAGACAGTGAAGTATTCTTTGTCACACAACGACTGCAATTTCTTCAGCTGTAGGTATTAAAAAGTGTTCTCGTTGTATAGCATTATTTAAACGTTGAGGATTAAGACACAACCTTAAATCGCCAGGTTTTTCTATTTTTTTAATGACACCTTGATCTTCAAGTTGATTTAATTTATATCTGAGTCTATCATGAAGTGATATAGGTACCCTACTGGGGGGCTGAACATACGGTTTAGCATTGCTTTTTAAGGTTATGTGGTACTCAGTCGCAGTGGCGGCACGTGAGGCAGTGCCATAGAGCCATGGCACTACCTTGCTAACTATGCAGAAGCATATTTTTTATCTTCAAAACTTTTTAATTCCTGTTAATTTTTTTGTGTGTATTTCTTTTGATCTTCATAAATTATAAAAAATATGGCAACTATGGGCGTAATACAATCCCTGCCGACAGCGGACAGTATTCGACGAGAGAATCTCCTTCGTGCCGAAGTCAGTACTGGCACGACTAAAGAGAGAAAGATTTTACGAGCATTCTATGTAAGTGATAGAGAAAGAGCTATATTGGACTATTAGTATACCTTAAAATTAGAATCTCTGTGCCAGGCACGAGGGTATGATAGCAGGTCTATTTATTTTCAGTTTCTTTACGTGCTGGTTTGTCGCTTTTATTATGTATATTTTCTGTTAAAAAGTTTTTGTATTTATAATTAAACTTTTAGTACATCATGATCGTGGGTATTTTGATATGTATTTTGATTATTTCTTAAGTTTAATTTATTAATTGACAATGAAGATTAGTATCTTAAAAAAATTTTTTGGTGGTTTTTCGCTAGCTAAAAACTACAAATGTTATAAGGTGTTGTGGAGCTTTCGAGTTAGCTTAAAGAGGTCACGACGAAAAAGAAAATTCAGAAAATAGAGGCATATTTAAGGTTCATATTATTCAAAGTGCCAGATCTTTCAAAGGTCTACCTTCTCCGGACATTTAGTTGCTTCTAATTTATTTATGTCGGAGAAGTTTTCTGCTTATAAGCATCAGTTTTTCGAATCATTTCTTAATGAAACATGGAGACAATTTTAATTTTTAATCAAAACTCGGTTTAAAACTGAATTAGAAGTAGGTACTGTATTAGCGAGACGAATTAAGTACTACCTCTGGGGCTGTTTCGCTATCGGTTTTATTGTAGAGGGAAGGTTTAAAAAGCACATTTGAAGAAATAACTAAACTTTTAAGTATTTTAATTACCATTCCTATATCAACATCTGAAGCAGAACGCTGTTTTTCGATGCTAAAACATAGTGCTTTAGGTATGCTATCTGCAGAAAAGCATTTTGTAAATTGTATTGATAATTTTAATTATAAAGTCATTGAAATCTTTGCAACGAAAAAATAGGAGAATGAACTTCATATATCGTAAACTTTAAAAGTGACATTACAAAAATTTGTGCATGTGTGTGAATAATGAAATAGTAATATTTTTATAAATTAGTAAATAGAGACTAAATCGTAATAACAATTTTCAAGCACTATTACTATCAGCAGTAAATTCTGGTAGTAGGTTAAGAGGTTTTTATTATTAATTAATTTACGGAACTGTTTTGATCAATGTTGGACAATTGCTTGGCACCTCAGATCAATAAACTTAAGATACATAAGATAGAAGTATCCGCGCATATTTTTTTTTAGTTTTTGTTGTCAGTATACCTTTTTTTGACAATATCGTGAATCCGCCACTAAAAATTTTGGCGGCTACCCGAGTTCTGGCACTACCTTCTTAAAGTGGTACGAGCCGCCACTGCTCAGTCGGAAATTCTCCTAAACCATCAAAAACTGAATTATACTGCTTTTTACGTTATCTAACGAACTAAAAACAACATCCACACCCTGTCCTACATAAGCTAACCGTTTTATTAATTTTAATTCTAAACACCCTTGTAGCCCTAATAAGGGTATTTGGTTATCTAAATCAACAACAATAAATTTAATAACACTTTCACACTTATTAGCTTTGCATAATAACTTAATCTCTCCACAAGGTTTAATTTTGAAATCTGGACTACCATAAGATAACAGGGTTACTGAAGTTCTGTTTAGTTTATTATCTAATTTCAGGTTTTTTTTAAACATAATATGGCACAACACTTTCTGACTTTCTTCAGCACCCGTGTCTAGTTTAAATTCTACATGACTGTGTCCTATGTTTATCTTTTGCTTCCAAACACTTTCACACTTTTTCTACATGTTGAATCTACTGAATCTATTACATTTATTGAACTTAGGAAATGTACATCACATACACTATCACTGTCACTACTGTTGTCTTCTTTCTCTACCAAGTGCACATTTTTTTGTTTCCAGCTTCTATTCTTTTCTTTCTTCTTTTCATCATGTTTACATACTGCAGCAAATTGATTTGGCTTTTGGCATTTGGCACAACTTTTACCAATCGCTGGACAATTTACATTTTTCTTGTGTTTGTATCCACATCTATGGCAACTGCTCTGGTTCAAATTAGGTGTTGACGATGACGATGGCTTACTTCTCAATGCATTAACTCCTAATTCACTTTGAAGAGCTTTGGATTGTGATTTACTGACCTCAACTGCCCTACAGAATTCAATAGCCTTTGTTAATGTTAGTTTTGGTTCTCTTAGTAGTTTTTCTTGGGTATTTTTGGTCCCATATACTCATTACTATTCTGTCTCTTACCATTTCACCTTGGTCTTGGTAACTAGTAGTTTTTACTGCCTTTCTCAGCTCTTTGAGAAAGTTGTCAAATGTTTGGCCTTCGGCTTGCATTACACTATTGAACTTAAATCGTTCAAATATCAAATTAGCAGTCGGCGAGGAGTAATCTTCGAATTTCTTTATGATTGATTCTAGTTTTTTCTCTTCCTCTTATGTGTATGTAAAGCTATTGTGAAGGTCCAGTCCTTCATCGCCCACAAGGTTCAAGAATACGGCTATCTTCTGTGCTTCTGGCTTATCTAGCAATCCTGTGGCTGTCAAGAATAACTCAAACTTTTGTGAAAATCTTTTCCAGTTTGCCGCTATATTTCCATCTAGGGTCAACGGTTCAGGAGGTCGGCACAAATTCTCCATATTAGTCACAAAATATATAAAACTAGTAGACTTTTTAGCCCGAATAAACACCTGACACCATGTAATATCCTGGTAAACCTGCCAGGGTATAAAGATGAATAAATAGAATATGTTTGATTCAAGACCTTTTATTGTGATCATTTTCATGACACATTCACATGTTGACTGCCCCCTATGATGACAGGTTATGTCACCACCAGGGTCATGTCATGTTGGTTGCCTAACAGTGGCACCACATATATTACAAGGTCTGCCTCTACTTCTCTTACTTGCCCTTGGTCACAATTCAAAAATTCGCTTTGTCCAACGGTTGTCTTCCATTTTTTTCCTATGTTTCCCATGTGCCCTGCCTAGTTAACATGGTAATCTTCTGGATCACATCTGTTACTTTTCATTGTTTTCTTATCTCTTCATTGGTTTTGCGATCACTGAGCTTAATGTTGAGCATTCTAAGTTCCATTCTCTCTGAGTCAGTCGAAGTTTGTGGACTACCCTGTTGTTAAAAGCCCATGTTTCAGTTCCCTAGTTTCCCATATTTCAGTCGGAATCGGTAATACGTACTGATCGAAGGTTTTTGCCTTTTTTGGTATTGGCGTATTGGGTTGGAAAGTTTGGAAAGAAGAACATCTCTTTAAAACAGCCTTTAGGTTAAGCTTTGACAATTCCAAAGTTCGAAACATATCTTCTATAGCTAAAGTAAATAGTTTGGGTGAGATAGAATCTCCTTGTCTAACTCCACTCTGTAGTCTTATCTTTTTTGTTTTTCGTTCTGTTCCCTGGTATACCTCGTATAAAATTGGTGTTTAGTATACTTTTAATTTACATATTTTGTTTTGTTTTAGATATGTTCCCAATATCAAAAAGGTTTTACAGAAAAGTGGGACAGCGAAACCAAGTCACCTTATTTATATAATGACACAGTTTGGATTGGCTACAACAATAAAGACTCTGTATGGATAAAGGTAATATGTTTTATATTAAGATCAATTTTATTATTGTTAATTTGGATTCAATTTATATTTAAATTGATAGGTAACTAAGACTTCATATTTTTTCTTCTTCACGTGCCATATTGGCGATCACCAATGCGAAGGCTTCTCAATCTTTTGCAACATGGAAAAATTGAGCCCATGACAGCCAGAGTGGCCTAACTGATTTTAACATTACTTTACATAATCAAAGAAAATGATCAGAAGCTAACAATGTCCGATTGTTTTAGTAATTTTATATTGACCAAGAATCATTATTGGTCAACATTAGTGTTGCCCAAAATCGGTCTTGGTCTTGCAGTCTTGGTCTTGTTCTTGCGTTTTCGCAAGACCAAGACCAAGACCGCTTTATTTTAGCAAGAACAAGACCAAGACTGACCTTGCAAGACTTGAGCAAGAACAAAACTAAGCCTGCGAGACTCTTGCGCCTTGCAGTTAGGATTGAGTGTCATTTTAGGGAATATAGTAGTTCGGGTATATGCTTAGAGACTATGAGACGCAAAAAAATATGTAACAAAAATTTGGAAAATTGGACTAATGCGGATTATGAACAATACAATAAACATACATAGCGAATCAAAATATTCATTAAAAGAACATTTGACATATTTATTTGACACGTACTCAGAGGTCATAATAAATTATTACAATGTAAAAATTATATATTTTATAATACATTCTTTCCTAGCAGACGACGGCGACGCACACCTTCGCTCTGAAATTAATTGTATGTAATTGTCTAGATTTTGAGAATAGCTGTCCTTTCATAAAATAATCTGTGTTGTGACGCCGACAGTAACTTGAAACTTTCTAAAGTTGATAAAAAATATAATACAACACACACTCAATTGTTTTTCCTTATCAATTAGTAGGATTCTAAATACCAGATCGTATAAAGATTAAACATTTTATGTAACATTTTTAACCTTTCTGCAGAGTGTGCAATTTTATATCAATGGATCAAACAAAATTCCTTTCTTTAGACTTTTAGACAGAGAATGTTCTTTAATACAGTCAAGTTTACACGTCATTTGTTTGGGTTTTTGTGTTTTAACCATGTTTTAGCACATATGTAATAAATATAAGGATATTAAATGCAAACGTTTAAAGAAACAGACTGACTCCCGTAGGATATGGTAGATAGCTCAGTTAGTGAGAGTATAGGCAGGGGTAGTTTAGATCGTGGGTTCAAACCCCACCCGATGTGAGTTGATTAGACATTTATTAATTTGGCTGGTTTTTACTATGTCTACAGGGTGAAGCAGATAAAGGTCCTATTAGAAATATCTCGAAAACTAAAGGCAACAGAATTATGAAAATGGAAACGAAGGGGTTTTAAAGAGTAATCTATTTAATAAAAATATTTTTATCTATTTCCTACTTCCGATTATGCCGGATGTTGCTGATAACTTCATTTTTTTTTAATGGGGCGCTCTGTATACTTTTACATTTTTAAATTCTCCTCGATGTCTTCGCTGTTAAAATATAAGGTTTTGTAATGTTATATAGGGTAGTTTAAAAGAGAATTACATTTTTTTTAATTTCGTAGCACTATTCACACCCTGTAGAATTGTAGTAGTTTGCCATCAAAAACTCAGTTAACGTTCATATGATTTTTAATATAGTCTACTATTGTTAAGGATTGTTAGTATGTATAGCTAAATTTTTAATTTTAGAATAAAGGGTTGGTCGAAACACGGAATGAGTATTTTCTGGGTTTTCTTAAATGGAACACCCTGTATTTTAGTATTGTAATAAAATGATATGTTATGGTACTTTTTTATTTCTTAAGCATTCCCTATACCTAACTGCTTTAGTTTGTGAGTTATTGGTGATTAAAGCCAAATATTAATTGCAACAAAAAATACGTGAAATTTTCAATCGCAAATAATTTTTTGGAACACATATTAATCTAGGAATACATATTAATCTAGACTGATCCTAAAAATTACCAATAATGGTTGGGCTATCAAAATACCTACGTAGTTAACATTGTTGGCGCGATTAACAATTAAGCACAAATTAAAGCAGTTATGTATAGGGAATGCTTAAGAAATAAAAAAGTACCATAAAATACCATTTCATTACAATACTAAAATACAGGGTGTTCCATTAAAGAAAACTCAGAAAATACTCATTCCGAGTTTCGACCAACCCTGTATATTAAACGCAACATTTAAATATACATACTAATAATTTTTAACAATAGTAGACTATATTAAAAATCATTTGAACATAAATAAAGTTTTTGATGCCAAATAACTACAATTCTACAGGGTGTGAAAGTTGCTACGAAATTAATAAGAAAACGTAATTATCTTTCAAACTACCCTATATAACATTACAAAACCTCATACTTTTAGAAAGAAGACATGGAAGAAAATTCAGAAATGTAAAAATATACAGGGTGTTCCATTTTAAAAAACGAAGTTATAAGCAACTTATAAGCTGAAGTAGGAAATATATAAAAATATTTTCATTAAATAGACCACTCTTCAAAAACCCCCTATTCCAATTTTCATGATTCCGTTGTTTTTAGTTTTCGAGATATTTTTAATAGAAAGGTTATCTGCCTCACCCTGTGTGTTAAGTCAAGCTGAAAATGTACCTATACTGTTACGTTGTTCTAAGATCTAAAGTAACGTTTAATAAATAGCAATATGCTAGTGGGTAACTGCGAGACTTGCAAGACTATTGCTGCAAGACCAAGACCAAGACCGGGAGGGCAATACCAAGACCAAGAACAAGACCAGGTGTATTGATGCAAGACCAAGACCAAGACTCTCCAAGTCTCGTCTTAGTCTTGCATTTGGGCAACACTAGTCAACACACAATTACTAAAACTATCGGACATTGATAGCTTCTGAT
Organism: Diabrotica virgifera virgifera; assembly: GCF_917563875.1. NCBI lineage: Eukaryota > Metazoa > Arthropoda > Insecta > Coleoptera > Chrysomelidae > Diabrotica > Diabrotica virgifera. The sequence continues at coordinate 102,053,427 of NC_065446.1, forward strand.
CATTTTCTTTGATTATGTAAAGTAATGTTAAAATCACTTAGGCCACTCCGGCTCTCATGACCTCAATTGTCCTGCATTTGATATCTGAGTCCATGCAGAAATGATTGTTAACCAACAAACTTGTTTTCTTCCTACACTTCTACGGCCCTCTATTTTGTCTCTAAGGATCAGTTGCAGTATTCTATAACAATTTCTCCTCACTAGGTATATGTTGCAGATAAGACAGTTTCTGGTGTTTAACAGTCTTTAGCAATTCTTTATCTTTGTTGGCCGTCCTTATTACTTCCTCCTTAATTTTTCTTGTTGTCCAAGGTATCTTCAGCATCTCTGTATGAATCCACATTTTCAATGCTTCAATTCTGTTCATGTTCGATACTTTTAGTGTTCATACTTCTACACCATACAAAAGTATTGCTGTTACAAAATCTCGTGAACCTAATTCATTCATTATATGACGTCAATATACGAACGAAACGATTGAATCCGACATTACTGAAAATATCAGGTTGCAGATGGGACCCTGTCGCGCAATTCGCAGCAAATAAAATAGTCGTATCCTTTTAGGCTTCACTTTATTCCGGTTATACATACGCATCTTCAAGGTTCACGAGGTTTTGCACCAACTCTACACACCAAACATAGCACTTAACCATTCTTCGTCTTAGTTCTAAACTGTGATGATTATTGCAAAGAAATGACTTTATTTTCATGAAAGTAGTTTTAGTCATTGCTATTCTGCGTTTTATTTTTATGTCTGGATCTAGTTGGTCCGTTATGACAGTTCCCAAATATGTCATTTTGTAAGATTTTTCAACTTGTACTCCAGTTAATTGAAGCTCTGCGTCTGGATGTGGGTTACGACTAAAACCTAAAAGTTTAGTTTTCTTTGAGTTTATTTTAATGCTCATTTCTTCTCCTACTTCGTGAGTACGATCAAGCAGAATTTGGAGACCTTCAATATTCTCTGACAAAACTACTATATCGTTCGCGTATCTAATTACATTAAAAGTAGTTCTCCGTTGATTTTTATTCCATATGGCTGTATCTCACCTGCCTTTTTAGATAACTGGTCCTAGTAAACATTGTTTACTGGAGCACTGGCAGAGTTTCTCAAAACAGATGGAACACAAAAAGAAGTATGGAGAATGATCAGAGGGCAAGGAAAGGAAACGAACGAATTAATAAAAGCGAAACACATTCAGAAGGAAACATGGGCAGACTACTTTCGATCTCTATTTGCTAAAGGCGACGATAATGAACCACCAACACCTGAAGTTACAACAAACGAAGAAATAAACATCGAGGAGGGAGAGGTTAATGAAGCATTAAGAAAATTAAAAAATAGAAAATCTCCAGGAGAGGACAGAATATCGAACGAACTCCTAAAGTACGGAGGACAAGATCTAACTAAACAACTATTAAAGTTAATACAAAAAATAATAGAACAATACAGAATACCACAAGAATGGAGACCAAACATCCTAATACCTCTCTTTTCATAAAAGGAGACAAATCGGACCCGGAGAATTACAGAGGAATTAACTTATTAAACACAACATTAGAATTAACAACCAAAGTGATAACATACAAATTGAATGAAATTATAACATTAGCAGAAGAACAACAAGGTTTTAGGTCGGGAAGGTCATGCACTGACGCTATATTTATTATGAGGCAAGTTCAAGAGAAATCGTTGGAATAAAACAAACCGGCATATAAATGTTTCGTGGACCTTAAGAAAGCATTTGACAGGGTCACATTAAAGGACGTTATCCATTTGTTATACTCGAGAGGGGTACCTACCTCTAGGAATAATTAAAACGATCGAAAACATCTACCAGAACAACACAATAAAAGTAACAGTGGACGATGAATTAACTGACCCAATTGAAGCCGGCAATGTGATAAGACAGGGGTATTCCTTGAGTCCTTTATTGTTCAACCTGATCATGGACGAGATAATAAAAAAATTAAGAACTAAAAAAGGATACCAAATGGGAGAAGAACAGCTTAAAATAATCTGCTATACGGACGATGCAATACTAATCTCTCAAAGTGAAGATGATTCACAACGTATGCTACACCAATTCAACATAATCGCCAGAAAATTTAACATGTTAATTTCCTCACAAAAGACAAAATGCATGGTTATAACAGCAGATCCAATAATATGTAAATTGGAGCTGGAAGATCAGATAATAGAACAAGTGATGGAGTTTATACCTAGGCATCATACTATCTAGCTACGGGAGGCTCGAAACAAAAGTGGAAGATCAAGTGAATAGAGCAAACATAGCCGCAGGTTGCCTGAATGACACAATATGGAGAAATAAAAATATCGGAAAAGAAATGAAAGGCAGAATTTACAAAACAGTCATCAGGCCAATAATGACATACGCGGCAGAAACACGACCCGACAGAGAGGACAAAATATTGCACGAAACAGCGGAGATGAAAATCCTTCGAAAAATCGATGGTAATACTCTATGGGACAGAGCTAGAAGTACAGATATATGACGGAGATGCAAGGTGTATAACATTAATAACTGGGTAAGAAACAGTAGAATAGAATTGAATGACCACATAAGCCGATTGACAACAAATAGGATAGTCAGGACAGCGAGAGACGGTTCCCCAATAGGAAGACGATCAGTGGGAAGACCACGAAAACGATGGAACGACAACTTACTAGAGGCACATGGAAAAAACAGACAGAGCATGTCTATACAAAAAAAAGAAGAAGAAGAAGAAGAAGAATAAGAAGAAGAAGAAGAAGAAGAAGAAGAAGGAGAAGAAGAAGAAGAAGAAGAAGAAGAAGAGTAAACATTGTTCAATGTTGGCGACAAAATGCAACCTTTTGTGACTCCTCGTTCTGTGGAGATTTCGTCGGTGTAGTTATCTCCAATTTTTACGATAGCAGTTTGAAACCTTACTTTAAAAAAATAATACTAATTTAAGATATGTATGTTTTGACATTGAATAAATAATAACATCGTTAACATTTTTAGGGAGAATATATAAAGACTAACGGATTTGCTGGTGTAAACGTTTACCCATTAGACGGAGATGACAACACAGGCATTTGCGGTGAAAAGCATATTTTACTCAAATTTCTTCATTCTGGTATGGGACATAGAGTGAACTGGGAGAAGAAGAACTGATTAAGCTATGATAAGACTTTAACAATATAAGTTTAAGTACTGTTTTATATTTATTATTAAATATTCTTCTCTTATTGTGGCTGGTATAAATGTAGAGCACTTATTTGGAATGAGAAATAAGTTTTTGAAAATATATACGGCACATTAGGGAGTCTTAAAATTAAATTTATATGCGAATGTAGTTTAAAATCCAAATGATGACAATTTGTTTTATTTCCAGATCACGTTTCCATCAATTAAAATTGACAATAATTATAAAAAAGCATTTTTTATGGTTGGTATGATTGTTTATAAATTCTATAAGTACAGTGGAACCTGCTTAATTCGAACTTCTCTAATTCGAAATCTTCTTTAATTCAAATTTTTATTCTGCTCCCTAGCATTTCCTATATAAGTAATGGTAAAAAATCGTGAATAATTCAAATTATATTTTGGATAATTCGAACTTTTCTACTATCTTCTCTGAATATCTTAGAATCTGTTGTCATTACCAAGAAGCTACATTCTAAAAAGCAGCTAAAAATTTAGAATTTCTTTGAAAAAAATTAAAGTATGTATGTCTTTTTTATAGCTTGCAAATATTTTAATTGGTATTCTTGGTCGAATTTGGTTGGCCCTTTTTTTCGGTTGGCAAAATTCGTGCAAAAATAGTAATTAAAACGTTTGCAAGCGATATCGCGAGGTAGGTATCCATTGTTTTTGTAGATATTTTTAATTCGAATTTTTGGATAATTCGAATTTTTTTAACAGTCTCTTGAGATTCGAATTATCCAAGTTTTACTGTACTATAGTAGGGTCATTTTACGTCTTGAAATTCTACCAACATAGATTTTACTTTTCGTTTCTGTTTATTGTTTAGGTTTTGACAAGTAAAAAGCAGTAAGGTGAGATGAAATAATTTATTGTGATCTCTTAAGAATACTGGATGACAAATATACAGGGTGTTTCCATGGACGTCTTGTAACCTCGGAAACCTTTTTGTGGATGGTGCTAGAAAGGTCACCAATGGAGACACTGCGACGGCAGCCAGATGGTAGGTGGAGAGCGAGTCGTGGGTTCGAAACTAGCTTTTGAAACGTGGAAGGGAGTCAATAGAAGAAGTAGGTAAACATAAGACAAGAGAAGCTGGCTTAGAGAAGAGAGCGAAACAGATACAAAGATAGATAGGTAAAGTTACCTACGATAAGAGAAGAGATACAGGGCGCCACTTAACTTTTTGGGGTTGAAAGGGGAAAATTAAGAAACCTTAGAAACGAAAACAGGTAGAAAACAGAAAGATAATGAGGTTCTGAGACCAAATACAAGAAAAGATATAGACAGTTAATTAGTAAATATTTAGCGGTAATTTATTATAAGGGAATTTATTATGAGTAGATAAATAAAACTAGTAAAATAAATAAAAAACAATATATTAAACAAATGGCTCACCAGAAGGGTGAGACCAAAAAAACACAAGAAATAAAGAGAAAATAATGTATATACACCCATCAAAACTGCACCAACAATTAATGTGTTGTGGTGTACAGTTAGAAATAAACAAAAATTATGATGGAATAAATACAAGTAACATATTATAACAAAAACATGCACAATTAAAAACACAGTAAAGAGAGCCTGGTTATGAATTAAAAAAAACAAATCAAGCATCTATAATGAGAAATCTCTCTTTACTGGACTAGAGCTTATCTCGAGATAACGGATATGGTAACCTTAATGATTGATAGAAAATATAACGTACAAAGATATAATAAAATTGAATGCAAGCATACAAAGTTAACAAATGTTTACTGTTCAAAAATCAAAAACCAGCCCAGCCCGTACTTGGTTTTATAAACAAAAAGCCAATCGCACAGCTATTAAGGAATTAGTGAATGTTTGTACTTAGTTTTGACAGTGAAAAGTTTTATTAATGAATAAAAAACTATTGAGGAAATCACTGATGAGATTCATCGGAGGTTAGCCTTAACCACAGATGAAGATATGTTGCGGTAGATAGCCCTTAGATTGCTCTATGTTTGGAAATAGTTTTAGGTAGGATTATTAAGACACTTACAGTTGCTCTGCCTCTTAATCTTCACTGACTCTATATTATTTACTTTACTTAGTAAGCAAACACTGAAGTTATTTGGTAATTGAATCTAATCGGATGTTAAATCCAATTACAGATACGATACGAGAGTGAATATCACTCAGATAAGATATACGGTAGATCAGATATACGGTACTCTAGAGACACACGTCTGTACTTCTAGCCATTCAGCCGCTAAGTCCTTGTCCTTCCTCGCAATCTTTGCGATGCTTTCCTTCTAAAAAAGTGGGGATATAATCTCCCTACTCAAAAAAATTGCATTTCTCAAAAGGAACCGACCTATTTGCGTTTTTAAGTAAAGTAACGTTATTTGAGTTGTAAAGTGTTAAAAAAAATAGATCCTTTGAAATAGGGTCGCGCTTCAAACAGACCGCAAGAGAAAGCAACGAACCTAACGGAGGTTTTCGAAAGGGACAGTGATTCCTTTGAAATCTTACAGAAACGGAAAGTCCAATAAAACATCGCAATACCATGCCGCTTTGTATAAAATGTCATACCTAACGGAATGTAGGTAGTAAACTTTGGAGAGGTTTCTTAACGGAAACTTACTGTTCTCATACTAACAGATAACAATAACACCATAAATAGGATGCTTTGGGTCTATTTCCAAAACATTGTGTACAGGCAAAAATGCAATAAAAAATGGTTCCGTTTATAATAATGGACTCCAGTTATTTGCGTTGGTCATACCGACACTAATTGTGCCAGTACCGTTATGATAGCCAATTTTAGATAAGGGTAGTTATTTACGGAAACGGCCATAGGCGTACCCGTAATGAGTACTAGTGGGTTTAAAATTTAATCCAACGGGTAAATTAATTATTAACTAATCATTAATCATTAATTATTAACTAATGGGTGTTTCATTGGGAGAGTAACATACGTTAACTGTAGAAAGAGGACACTTAGGCGATCTCAAAAATACCATACTTAATGAGTCTTACTTCATTAATAACCAAGATACTGGGTGTTTTATCTATTGTGCCATTTTTTTATTTGGTTCATAACTTCTTAGCCACACTGTATATTCATTTTATATTTGACACGCAATTCTTTAAGGTGTACAATAAATTAATTTATTTACAATTGTAAAAAATTCAGGTCCGGATTAAAAAATATTGGAAAATATTGCTACCCAAGAAAACACCCTGTACATTAAATTTTTTTAAAATGGATTTTGCATTTGAAAAGAGGATGAAAAACTTAATTTAATGGTATACTTTGAATTTTCAGCAAAATGATTTTTCTGGTAAAATTTCAAATTTGAATTCTGAAATTATGTGAATTGCGAGAGCTCTAAGTAGAAAAAAAATAAAATGCGCCGTAATTTTAATTAACACCATTATTTAATCTAAATTGGTAAAATGTTAACATTTCATTGGTTTTTATTATGTGTGACAAATAGTTTATAGCTAATATTTATCTATAAATAATGAATAAATAATAAAGAGTCAATAAAAAATACATAACTTTAATCAACAAAGTATCTAAAGATTAAAACAAAACAGCAAAAATTTGCGAGGTAATAACTAATAACTAGGCAAAACTAAAGTACCTATTCAAAATTACCACCATTAAAAATTAGTTATGTGTCAAAGTGTTAATATTTTACCAATTTAGATTAAATAATAGTATTGATTAAAATTCAGTCATATTTTAATTTTTTTTACTTCGAGCTTCGCAATTCACATAATTTCAGAATTCAAATTCAAAATTTTCCCAGAAAAATCATTTTGCCGAAAATTCCAAGTGTACCATTAAATTTAGTTTTTCATCTTCTTTTCAGCTCCGCCTGCAGTTTTGTTTGGTGTGATCGAGTAGCTCACAGAACTGTTGCCGGTCCCAAGCCCGGATAAAGGAGGAGGGGGTCTACAGCCAGGTTAGCACCCTACTGATAGACGTTAAAACCATAGCTCATAGAAACAGGATTATGCCTCGGAACAGGAATGATTTCATTACGACGACCAACGCGAGAAAAAGGACAACGAATTTATGGAAAAAGAAAAATATACTTCGCATCGGTACTTGGAATGTAAAGTCTCTAAACACAAGAGAGCAGGAAATCACAAAAGAGCTTGTAGAAAAAAATATACACATATGTGCACTACAAGAGACAAAGAAAAAAGGAAAGGGTCAAATTATGCTGGATGACTATCTGATGATTTACAGTGGTGTTGCAAAGGATACAAGAGCCAAGGAAGGAGTCGCACTGCTAGTTCACAGAAAATTTGTACACCAAGTACAAGAGTGCCGATATATCTCCGAAAGAATAGTTAGTGTAAAAGTCAAACTGGATGTCAAGCCTCTGAACGTGATAGCGATCTATGCACCTGAGAACAACAGGGATGCCACCATAAGAGAAAACTTCTATGAACACCTTCAGACTGTAATAAACGAGATCCCAAATGATGAATATATAATCATTATGGGTGACTTTAATGCCCGTGTTGGCAATGACACAGTTCCGGGAATAAAACAACGATATAATGAAAATATCAGAAATGAAAACGGAGACCTTCTAACGGACCTCTGCAGCATAAATGAAATACGAATTAACAATACATTTTTCCCTCACAAAGAACAATACAAATACACTTTTGAAAACATTAGAGGACAAAGATCTATGATAGACTATATTCTGTCGAATAGAGAGTTACACCCGTCTCTAATCTTGGATGTAAGAGCACTAACATCAGCAGAAATAGGAAGCGATCATAAATTGGTATTGTGCAAAATCAGAATGAAAACACATCTATGTGATAACAAAACAGCAGAATACACCACCAAGATTAAAGTCGAAAGCTTACAGGACGACTCCACCAGATACCTATTCCAAAAAAGACTAACGGAAAAAAGCAGCAACATGTATACCACAGAAAGTGACGGAGTCGAAGAAAGCTGGGCAAAAATTAAGTCTAATATCTTAGCCTCAGCCAAGGAAGTTCTTGGTGAAAGAAACATTAATAAAAATAAATCGCTTCCAAGACGAAGAACTCCATGGTTTTGTACAGAAGTGAAGGAAAAATGTAAAGAGAAGAAAAAAGCCTACCTAAAATACATGTCAACTAAAACACAAGAGGCATACGATAATTATAAGACCATAAGAAACGAAACACATTCAGTAGTAAGAAGAATAAAAAACGATCACTGGGAACGTTTTTCGAAAGAAATGGAACATGATTTTTATGGTCTCCAAAAGGAAATATGGCGCTTTATAAGAGGTCAAAGAATGGAGGTAAAGGAACTAATAGAACCAAAACACATAGAAAAGGATACATGGATTGACTATCTAAAAAAGCTTTATGCAGAGGAAGAACAAATAATGCTAGAACCGGAAACACCAGAAATTACCACAGATGAAGATGTTAATATAAGTGCACAGGAAGTACGAAAAACACTCGAAAAGCTGAAGAACAGAAAAGCTGCAGGTAAGGATGGAATACCAAACGAACTACTGAAATATTGTGGAGCAGCAATGACAGAACAATTAACAACATTAATTAACAAAATCATAAAACACGGTAAAATACCGGAAGAATGGAGAACGAGCGAACTAATCCTACTATTCAAAAAAGGAGATAAAAAGCAGCCAGAGAACTACAGAGGTATCAACTTGTTAAATACTACCCTAAAACTTACAACTAAAATCTTACAAGACGTAATGAATCAGAGGATAAGTTTAGCAGATGAACAACAGGGTTTTCGTACTGGAAGATCGTGTACAGATGCAATATTCGTCATAAAGCAAATTACTGAGAAATCACTAGAGTATAATAGACCAGCATTTCTATGTCTGATTGACTTAAAGAAAACATTTGACAGAGTAAGACTCAGGGATGTAATCCACCTTCTGTATAATAGAGAAATCCCTCTAGATATCATAAAAACTATTGAGAACATCTACCAAAATAACAAGATGGAAGTCAGAATAGATGGACAACTTACAGAACCTGTAGATATAGGCAGCGGAATAAGACAGGGAGACTCATTGAGTCCTCTGCTTTTCAATTTAATCATGGATGAAATCATCAAAAACGTCAACAAAGGAAGAGGATATAGAATGGGAAACAAAGAAGTAAAAATACTCTGCTACGCAGACGACGCAATATTGATAGCCCAAGATGAAGATAGTCTGCAAAGATTAGTCCACAGATTTAACATAAGAGCAAAAGAATTCAATATGACAATTTCATCTCAAAAAACTAAAACTTTAGTAATCAGTAAAGAACCAATCAGATGCAAAATAGAAATTGATGGTATCAGTATTGAACAAGTAATGGAAGTAAAATACCTTGGAATTACATTGTCAAGTTACGGAGACCTAGACAAAGAAGTGAGAAATCAAGTACAAAAAGCAAATAGATTGGCAGGATGCCTTAATAACACTATATGGCGAAACCGACATATTAACACTGAGATGAAGTCAAGAATTTATAAAGCCAGTGTAAGACCAATAATGACATATGCATCAGAAACAAGACCCGATACAGCCACAACACAAAGACTACTGGAAACGGCAGAGATGAGAGTACTGAGAAGAATTACAGGAAATACACTGAGAGATCGAAAGAGGAACGAAGATATTAGAAGACAATGTAACGTACAGTTTATAAACGAATGGACACTAAATATAAAAAAAGAATGGAACAACCATATAACCAGAATGGGGGAGACACGTGTGGTCAAAATAGCACGAGATAAATCACCAATCGGCAGAAGAAGTATCGGCCGACCGCGCAAAAGATGGAGCGACAACCTTCCATAGAGGTATCAATCCGCCAATGAACAAGCAGAATTGCTTATAAAGAGGAAGAAGAAGAAGAAGATCTTCTTTTCAAATGCAAAATCCATTTTAAAAAAATTTAATGTACAGGGTGTTGTTTTTGGGTCGGAATATTTTTCCAATATTTTTTAATTCGGACCTGGATTTTTTACAATTGTAAATAAATTAATTTATTACACACCTTAAAGAATATTTGCGTGCCAAATATAAAATGAATATACAGTGTGGTTAAAAAGTTATGAACCAAATAAGAAAATGGCAAAATAGATAAAACACCCAGTATCTTTGTTATTAATGAAGTAAGACCCATTAAGTATGGTATTTTTGAGACCCCCTAAGTGTCCTCTTTCTACAGTTAACGTATGTTACTTTCCCAATGAAACACCCTGTGTACAGGGTGATTGATTAGTGGGGTAAAGCTCAATAGATCCGCTATAGTAATAGATAGAAATAAAAGTTAATAACAAAAATTGTAGCCAACTTTGAGCTTCACATTACAAAATTAGTTAGAATGTTACAGGGTGTTCGATAACACAGTGGCAGACCAAAATTTTGTTTTTTTAAATAGATCACCCTATATTTTATTTTAAATTCGAAATCCTGTTAACTTCTCCATCACAAAAATATAAAGGTTTGTTATGTTACACAGGGTATTTACAAAGTTATAACCAATTTTGTATGAAAATCGTAACAAGTTCAACTCCCTTTATAAATAAAAATAAGCACAACGGCAATGGTTTATTAATGCCATATTTTTTATTTATTGTCAAAATTTTCAAGAATTATTGACATTGCTAATTTTCTTTATATCAAATACAGGGTGGGTCAAAACGCAAGTACATTATTTTCTCAGTAATGTTAAATGGAACACCCTGTATTTTATATTATTATTGAAAAGTAACATTACCCTACTTTAATTTTTATATAACATTCCCTACGTCCAAATTGATTAGTTTTCGAGATATTTTCATTTTTCAAAGCAAATTATTTTAGTTGTCTAAATTTATCTAAATTTTAAGTAAGCCATGACTGAATTGACAATTGACGATTACTGATTATCAATCCGGAGTCAGTGTAACAATGTAGCAAATAAAGAAATAAAAATAATTTATTAGTAATACATTTTACAAAAGAACACAACCACAACATGCAACATTTTTGAAACAATTCAAAACTACTTTTTTATGTAAATGTAACAAATAAAGAAAGAAAATTAGTACAGTGTCAGTGAAAATGTCAGAGTACAACTCTTAAATTTTATTTGTATCTTCTATTTCACAATATAAGAAGGATTTATGTATGGGCAATCGAATCAATTTGGTATAACATATTCTAAAATCTTTGTTTGTTTTACTGTTGCTTCACATTTTGCAACAGCTGAGTTTCTTAATCGGAGTAAGATCATGCAATCTATTTTATTGGCTTCTCCTTGTTGAGAATACCACTCGATGAATTGTTGTATGTGCTATGCAGCTTTTTTAGCTTCTTTACTCAAATTTAGCTTCTTCAAACCTAGCTACCATCAAATTCCAAGTCTGTATCAGCTTCCTTCTTCGTCCGCCTCTGTTGCCATTTCATCGATTTCATCATTTGTCAGCATTTGATAGCTGTCTGCATCCACCTCACAAATTAACCATTCGTTTGGCTTATCTCAATGCTCAAACAAAATGAATTGACTCATTTTTTGCTTATGTAGTCAATTAAACTTATGTACGGACCCTGACGGTTAACAGAGGTGACGGTTAATGGAGAGACGGATAGAGGTTTCACTGTAATAAAGTTTACAAAAAAAAACACACAAACACAAAATACAACATTTTGTGACTACAATTAAACACTACTTTTTATGTAAATGTAACAATGTAACAAATAAAGAACGAAATAGCTATTTGTAGTGGTACTTTTCCTCCCGAGAATGAAGTTTACTGCCCGACGCGTAGCGGAGGGGAGTAATCATTCAAGGGAGGAAAAGGCACTTTACTCCCATGTTATACATATGGTTTTTCCACCTTCCTCAAATAACAAGTCATTCTTTCATTTTTACTTAATTTATTTATGTAACTAACCAACAAAATTTATTAGAACTAAAACTAACAAGTAGGTACAATATAACTGTCAACTGTCAAATATAAGTCAAATTATTAATGTAAACATTGTTAAACCAAAATAATAATTTACTGTTTTTTACCTTTCTACAAAATACAGGGTGTTTTATAAATAAACGTTAAAATGTATAGATACTTACGTAATAGAAAATAGATATTGTACAGGGCGTCAATAAGTTATATTTCATGAACGAAATTTCATGACGTCACTTTTACTTTTCCTCCCTAGGGAGGAAAAGTACAACTTTGCTCCCTACAATCAGGTCCGGAAAAGTATACTTTCGGTAGAGGTAGGTGGAAATAGCTATTTGTATAACAAGGGAGGAAAGTGTAACTTTTCCTCCCGAGAATGAAGTTTACTGCCCGACGCGTAGCGGAGGGCAGTAATCATTCAAGGGAGGAAAAGGCACTTTACTCCCATGTTATACATATGGGTTTTCCACCTTCCTCAAATAACAAGTCATTTTTTCATTTTTACTTAATTTATTTATGTAACTAACCAACAAAATCTATTAGAACTAAAACAACAAATAGGTACAATATAACTGTCAACTGTCAAATATAAGTCAAATTAATAATGTAAACATTGTCAAATCAAAATAACAATTTACTGTTTTTTACCATTCTGCAAAATACAGGATGTTTTATAAATAAACTTTAAAATGTATAGATACTTCGTAATAGAAAATAGATATTATACAGGGCGTCAATAAGTTATATTTCATGAATGAAATACCATGACGTCACTTTTACTTTTCCTCCCTAGGGAGGAAAAATATTTTCCTCCCTAGGGAGGAAAAGTACAACTTTGCTCCCTACAATCAGGTCCGGAAAGGTATACTTTCGGTAGAGGTAG